>NC_087063.1:226286-373068 GCF_963678635.1 Symsagittifera roscoffensis | reverse complement strand
TGATCGGTTAATCATCGACTTTGAACACAAAATGTGGTCGATAACGCTTTGGCCTCCTCCAGTGCAGAAAAATGTTGGCTCCCCTTCATTTAGATTAAACAGACAGTGTTTCTGTTGGAAAGCAAGCAGATCCTCGCCGTTTGCATTGCACATTTTGTCTCCCCAAGCAAAATGTCGTGCGTTGAAGTCGCCCATAATTACGATGTCCTGAATACCTTGTTTAGCCGCATATATCAGTGCGGTCTCTATGTTTTCCAGTGCTTTTGCGAACCCAATTCTGTCGTTCGGGCGGGTGTATAATCCGCCAATCATAGCAGTTCTGTTGTCTATTATGGTGTAAGCCCATAAAATGTCTGTATCACCACTTTGGAATTGGTTTACTGCTGAAGGACTGGTTCTGTTATGAAGGATAAGTGCGACTCCTCCACTTTTCCGAGGATTCGTTGACGAGTTACTAGCAAGGGTCGTATATCCGGGTATGTCATATTTCTCACTTTCTAGTCGCTTGATTTCTGTGATGCACGATATAAGAGCATTATTATTCGTCAAATAGTAGTGAAGAGCGTCTTGAGAGTTTGATGAAAGTCCGTTTATGTTAACTGTCATAAGTTTCCAATTTTTGTACTTATTTGTATCGGATATGGTGTTATTCGTCATGGTTTATCCATTTGGGCGGTTGAATATCTTTTTTCATACACAAGGCGGTCAGCTTTTCTTGTCGCAAAGGACAGTCTCTTGATACTGCCACATGACCCCCTCCTTAGTTCTTGCATTTGCTAATGGCATTTTCTGCGCAACTTTTGTGATTATGACCGTCCAAAGAGCAAATACTGCACCTAGAGGTTTTTGCTCGGCACGCTGCTGAAATATGTCCAAACTTCAAACATTTATAGCACTGTATAACTCTTGGAGGGCGTTGTTCCAGTTCGACCTGCAACCAGAGGTTTCCGATGCATACACCTTCCGTTAGCGCTTTCTTCGCCTGTTCTCCGTTCTGCATGATGATTTTTAGTAAATTCAAAGGCTGCTTTTTGAAGTTGTGGATGCGTTGTACGACGCAGCCGTCGAATTTGCAATTCAACTCTGCTTGTAGGTTTTCTTCTTCAATTCCGGTGGCACTTATGTCATTTGGTAACGGCAATCCTTTTGCGATTAGTACAAGATTTGATGGTTTTCGAGTGAGGCGGCATTGTGATCCACCAAACATATCGGTATTCCAGTTGGTTGTAATTTCCTCCGCAGTTGCTTTGCTGTCTGTTTCAACTATAATTCGGCCATCTGAAGTCTTCATGACATGAATGAATTTTCGCTGTGTAAAGTTGCAGTTCAGAGTTGTCTTTATAGCAGAAGAGTCTTTAGCAGTGGAAAAATCTTTGATTTTTGTAACAACGAACGACGCCTCTAGAGACCAAGTGTTTTGCGCTGTTTTGATGAACGCTTTGCCATCATTGTTGTCTATGTTGACTCGTGCTTTTTCAGCATAGCTAGTTTGATCCGCGCGAATTTCTCCAGCAGTTTTTTCGATATTTTGAACTGTTTCCTGTAAATGCAAGAGTCGCGGAGAAATTATTTTTGTGATTTTTTTTATTTCAGCCACTGCGTTTTCAATGTCCAGGTTTTTGACCGCTCTAACCATATCTTGTGTTGTTTGTCTGTTTTCTTTTGTCGCGTCGGAGACTGATTATAACATTCGCCCGGAAGATACATATCGACGGAAAATAAAACTAAATCCTAAGACGACTGGCTAACGTCTAAACAGAGCTTTACATGCTTTTCACCGTCTCTACCAAGCCAGTACTTTCGGTGGTCTTTCTAACATCGGGTCGACAAAAAACGTTACTGCTTTCGGCTTCGGTCAAAACACTCAAATTAACTTAATTACATGCAGAAATAGTGAGCTCATGGCTGGGTCTCAGTATCCCCAGACCACGAGGTCACTCCTAAAAACAGGGCTACTACTACTTATTGAAATATTATTGTTTTTGTTCAGTAGATAGAAATCATCATCTCCATCGAAGATGGATCAACCCTCATCCCCCAACTCCTAGCTTCTCATCTTAGTAGAATGAATTCAGATGTTAAGCGTCTTGAGAGTTTGATGAAAGTCCGTTTATGTTAACTGTCATAAGTTTCCAATTTTTGTACTTATTTGTATCGGATATGGTGTTATTCGTCATGGTTTATCCATTTGGGCGGTTGAATATCTTTCTTCATACACAAGGCGGTCAGCTTTTCTTGTCGCTAAGGACAGTCTCTTGATACTGCCACATGACTTCCTCCACAGTTCTTGCATTTGCTAATGACATTTTCTGCGCAACTTTTGTGATTATGACCGTCCAAAGAGCAAATACTGCACGTAGAGTTTTTTGCTCGGCAAGCTGCTGAAATATGTCCAAACTTCAAACATTTATATCACTGTATAACTCTTGGAGGGCGTTGTTCCAGTTCGACCTGCAACCAGAGGTTTCCGATGCATACACCTTCCGTTAGCGCTTTCTTCGCCTGTTCTCCGTTCTGCATGATGATTTTTAGTAAATTCAAAGGCTGCTTTTTGAAGTTGTGGATGCGTTGTACGACGCAGCCGTCGAATTTGCAATTCAACTCTGCTTGTAGGTTTTCTTCTTCAATTCCGGTGGCACTTATGTCATTTGGTAACGGCAATCCTTTTGCGATTAGTACAAGATTTGATGGTTTTCGAGTGAGGCGGCATTGTGATCCACCAAACATATCGGTATTCCAGTTGGTTGTAATTTCCTCCGCAGTTGCTTTGCTGTCTGTTTCAACTATAATTCGGCCATCTGAAGTCTTCATGACATGAATGAATTTTCGCTGTGTAAAGTTGCAGTTCAGAGTTGTCTTTATAGCAGAAGAGTCTTTAGCAGTGGAAAAATCTTTGATTTTTGTAACAACGAACGACGCCTCTAGAGACCAAGTGTTTTGCGCTGTTTTGATGAACGCTTTGCCATCATTGTTGTCTATGTTGACTCGTGCTTTTTCAGCATAGCTAGTTTGATCCGCGTGAATTTCTCCAGTAGTTTTTTCGATATTTTGAACTGTTTCCTTTAAATGCAAGAGTCGCGGAGAAATTATTTTTGTGATTCCTTTGATTTCAGCCACTGTGTTTTCAATGTCCAGGTTTTTAACCGCTCTAACCATATCTTGTGTTGTTTGTCTGTTTTCTTTTTTCGCGTCGGAGACTGATTGTGCCAGTCGGTCATATCTGGAAGTTTGACCTTGAGGAACACGAATATACGTGATTTTGGAGTGAATTTTTTTTTCAAAATTTTGAATGGAGCCTGTCATGCTCAGTTTTCTCGCGACAACTGAAAACATAAAATGAAAAATCAGAACGACCGAATTAACAATTGCGGGAAAGTCGTCAAATATATACAGTGGGAAATCGCTTTTTGCCATTTCTATCATAGAAAAGGAGAGTAGGGCTGTCCTATCTGATATAGGAGAACAAACGAACAAGAGAGCAGAACTAAAATCAACTGGACCAGTGTGAACCTTCAACGGAAAGGTGGACAAGTGAAGTCTCCCAATGGTCTAGAGTCAAAACTATATTCTTGAGTTAAAACTTACTTCCCTTGATTGGGACTCGTCATTAGAAAACTTCTTGAGTTACATTTGATTATATTTATGCCGGAGTCGTTAATTAGTTCAATTACTCTGTGTCTCAAGCGTGCTGCTATGTGAGTACTAAATTTAGTTTTCTCGAGTGTGTTTTATGTTTGTTATGTTGAGATAAGGCGAGTTTTAGGTTGATCCATCTGAAATGGATCAAAGTTCCACTGTCCAATAAAAAGTAACTTAACGGATTGTTCCGACCCTGTTTTTAACGGCGTTCGTGTATTTTGGGTATTTCGAGACCTAAATGTGGCAGCGTTCTTATTTTCTAGAGTAGGGGGATATTTTGGTAGTAGCTTTTAAGCTGTAACGGGTTCTAGTCTCATGTCGCAAGCGAATCGAATTGGCTCCGACCGTTTTTGAGGTAGAAAAACACAAGAGATAGTGTCCCTGACTCTTGAGCCAATGATTATAGGGCCTATTTTTCTTAAACCTCATATGTGACCGAAGTAGGCGACTGTTACATAGTGTTTTTATGGCGCTCCTGGGTGTTTTTACGACATCATGACTACGGAGTCGAACCCACTTGACACAGCTCCGGGCTGCATGCCCATTCTAGAGTACCGGTGGTACGGTTCAGACGGAACGTGTAAACCTTCCGTTTGTACCGTGATAGCTATTTAAGAAAACTTGAGAAAATTTCCTGGTACACTCTCCGAACGAGGCCTAGCTAACCGAGTAAGGGGGGTAACTAGGGGGACAAAAAACACGAGTAAAAAGACAAAGGTACTTGTGCTATAGAAAAAGGAACAAAAACCATAAAACAAAAAGACAGTGACTTTGATACCAGATCAGTTGGATCAAACCTTTATATTAATTAAATAGTATACCCATACTGTTTTATAAGACCGATCGTTTCGATCAATCTAGCAATCTAAACCAGTGACTTCAATAAGGTGCCCGAGTGGGGGGCGTTGTAAAGGGTTTTCAGATAGCTTGCAACCTAGCCGGACCACTAGGAGACTTGACTGGAAGAGGTGACCAGCCGAGTGGGAAAGTGGTTCAGAGGGATTGAGCTGAACCGCTAGGAAACTTGACTGGAAGAGCTGACCAGCCAAGTGGGAAGGTGGTTCAGAGGGATTGAGCTGAACCGCTAGGAAACTTGACTAGAAGAGGTGACCAGCCAAGTGGGAAGGTGGTGCTGGTGTCAAGTGCAGTGCACGTCAAGGGGACAACCAGCACGGGATCACTACAACAAGAAGAGGACGCACAGGGGTGTTCTCAAGTTGGGCAAACGGGTATCGTTAAAATCCACATTACATTTAGGAGATAAGTGTAAAATTGGATAAGCGGAGCCCCATTGTTTTGAGGAAGTTTTTACACAAGCAGGCCTGGAAACAGGTCTACGGTTTTCTCTCGAGAGGTTTAGCACCCGGCGCTTAAGGGATTTTTCGGCTTAAGAGGGGGGCTAAAGAGGGGGGAGGTTAGAAGGGGGGCTGGTTAGGTTAGAGGTAGGCGGTTGTAAATTGTAAAAAGGGGGGACACGTTAGAGTAACTAATTGTTCGGCATCGTCGATTTAGTTACATTTGATACTTACACGCGTTGGTTATAAGAAGCGGATATCCAAATTTAACATCGAGTTAAGGTAGGTACCCTGGTCGGATCGCTAGTGGGGAAAGGACATAGACAGTTTTTGTGATGCCCCATAAGATCGCTAGCAGGGGGTGGAAAACGCGTGGCAATCGGGTACCAGACATTTTTTCGGACAAAGGTTGACATCTGTCAACCTTGGATTTTAGGTGGGTTCATCTCTCTGTTTTTGAAACTTTTCCTGTTTAAATTTTTACGTTTTGGTGAATATTTGTTGTTGTTATACGAACAAACAGGTGATCACAAGATACCTGCGAGGAATTTAGGGTTTCAAATAGCCTGAAACAACGAGAGGGAGATAAATGCAGGGGGATCAGTATTTGGGTTTTGGGCATTAAGATAGCGTATTTGGGAAATTGTTTTTACTAGAGCTCAAGTGGTGGTACACGGTACAGTGGTTTAAGAGTCCCCACAACGAAGAAGAAGAGATCCTATATCAGGACACTTAGTGACAAGTCTTGGGACAGTACCGAAGAAGTCTTGGGACATTGCAGTCTGGGGACAGTCTTGGAGCAATACGGTCTTGGGACAGTCTTGGGACAGTGCAGTCTTGGGACAGTCTTGGGGCGGTGCAGTCTTGGGACAGTCTTGGACCAGAGCAGTCTTGGTACGAAACAGTCTTGGGACACTGGTCTTGGGACAGTAGTCTTGGGACAGTGGTCTTGGGACAGTGGTCTTGGGACAGTGGTCTTGGGACAGTGGTCTTGGGACAGTGGTCTTGGGACACTAGTCTTGGGACACTAGTCTTGGGACAGTAGTCTTGGGACAGTAGTCTTGGGACAGTGGTCTTGGGACACTGGTCTTGGGACAGTGGTCTTGGGACAGTGGTCTTGGGACACTAGTCTTGGGACAGTAGTCTTGGGACAGTAGTCTTGGGACAGTAGTCTTGGGACAGTAGTCTTGGGACAGTAGTCTTGGGACAGTGGTCTTGAGACACTAGTCTTGGGACAGTAGTCTTGGGACAGTAGTCTTGGGACAGTAGTCTTGGGACAGTGGTCTTGGGACACTAGTCTTGGGACAGTAGTCTTAGGGCAAGGGTCTTGGGACAGTGGTCTTGGGACACTAACAAGAAGTACTGGGACAGCACTGAATAGTCTTGGGACAGTAGAGAGGAAGTCTTGGAACAGTATAAAGAGGGGGGTACTAAAGAGTACTAAGACAGGTTGAAGTAACCAATCGCAAAATCAAATTTTCTATCCAGTCCTAAAGATCCGGTACTGTAGGGATCAAGAACATATAGAATTTTCAAAAAGCTCAGGAAACGTTGTTTTTAGTAAATTGTAAATTTCTTTTTATCAATTTTGTCAAAAGAGGTTTTAACCTTAGAGTAGAATTTTGTAGATAGTAATACTGTAAATAGGAACAATTGTAAATAAAAATAATGAGGCGGAGCAGGGTACCGGTGGCTGAAAAAAGATCTACCGAAGCGAAGACAAAGTATAACTCGTCGCTACGTAAAACGACATCAATGGGTCCAAAGGTAACAAAGAAGAACTTTTTAGTTAGCATGGTCAGCACGAGGAGTAATACAGAGAACAGAGCAAAAGAGGGCACGGAAGGGAAACAAACAGAACCCACCATCGAGATTGAACTAGATACACCGGATCAAAGTGTGGATGAGGTGGGAAAGAAGACGACAGAGTCAACTCCGATGCCGAATGCGGAAGAACCTAATCCAAAGTCCATGGAGTTCTCACCGATAGACAATGTGGAAGACACAACAGGCAACACGCCAGAAACGGTGAAGGACGAGTCTCAAGCAAAAAGAACGTCTTTTACTGAAAGATTGGCGATAATGGTCGGAATGAAGTCGAGAGACGCAGCAGTGGAGGAGATGAAAGCCGAAAAAGGCAAAACATTCGGAACAGTTTCCACGAGAACGACAGACACCGACCAAAACGAGGACCAGATCAGACCGGGAACAGCGACCAACAACAGGACAACCTGTCTCAACAACTGTCCCGACAACAAGACAACAACGGATCATGGAACAGCTACTCTTGAGCTAGGTGATTTGATGGCGAAACTAGTTCAGATAGACGAGAAACTGAAGCAAAGCGAAGAGGATAGAGATGTGATAAGGAAAGAAATAAGAAACAACAAACATGAATACCTGGACAGCTATTTCCATCTAGCGAGAGCGACAGAGGAAAAGCTTCAGCAGATGTCGGACAAAGTAGATACCACTGATGAAGAGCGAGACAAGAACATCAGAAAAGACATGCGAGAAATGAAGCAGCGATATGACGCAGTAAATAGCCAGTTGGGGAGTTTGGAAACGAGAATAGATACGATGAGTAGGGACCAGGCTGAGAGCTCAAGTGCAATACAGACAAAGTTAGACGCCATCTTGAGGAATTCAACGCCACAAGACAGGCCAGCAGCGGAGCGGACACAAGGTAATAGAGTTGACTTCGTGGAACCACAACGGAACAAACGACAGTCAACACCGTTACCAGTACCCCGGGACGCTGCGAGTACAGCACCGCGGGGGGCCAAAGCGATTATGAAAAGTGGAATCTCGAACACAACCAGTGGTCCAGGGGATTCCACGACTCACAACAACGTGGGACCGGATGTCATGACATGGGCAAGCACCTGGGAAATGATGAACAGGACACTGGAAGCCTTCGCCACAAGGAACACCGACTCGAGTGACAGAGGAAGCAACAAATCCAGGAAAACTTTCAAGAAACCGAAAGAATTCAAAGATGATTAGACGGGTGCATTTGGAACAAGACAACTTGAACGATGAGAGGCAAGCATGCACAGCGATACTGAGCAACTTGGAAGGCACGGCATTGAAATGCGTGCTTGCGAAGAAGGAAGAGGAACGCGACACAGGGGATAAAATCTTCGAAATATTGTTAAATCGATTCGGGTCATCAAGCGATGATGCGATTTGAAAAGATAAGGCAAAGGGACGATGAATCGATAGACAGGTTCCTAGATGATCTTGAGGGCTTGAGACGAAGGAGTGACCCGGAAGAATCTACCAATAGAAGGAACTTCAGCATCGCCTCAAAGTTCATTGATGGGGTAAAGAGTGATGACTTGAGAACGATGTTAGCAACATACTATACATTGTCGAAAGACAGTGCACCAACTCCAGAAGAGATGAGGCAGAAGTCAAGAGAGTACATGCTAATGAAACCCAAGAAATACTCGTACTCAGACAACAGGAATACGCAAGGGGGGAGTCAACCACAAAGGTCGTCATGGTACAAGTCCAGAGATGACATGGACAAACGTAGATCATGCGCGAACTGCGGGTCAGCTGACCATCTTGTGGCGGATTGCACGACATACAAGCAGAGCATGAAGAGTTTGGGATATGCACCCGATGAGGAAGATATGAGCCAGATGGAGGAACACGAGTTTTATAGTGGCTTGATCATCAAAATAGGTGCAAGATGCTTCTTCTGCAACCAAGAGGGGCACTTCAGGATGGACTGTCCGTTGTTCTGGGAGGCAGTCAAGAATCAGAGTCATCCAAAACACAAGTTGGCGTTAGAAGCGGTACAGAACCAGAGAAATAGACAAGGTGAATTTGAAACGAAAAATCTAGAAATACCAAGTGCGGAACTGCCAACGAAAACAGTGAAAGCTGTAACGCAAGTTAATAGTGCAATAGAGGCCACGGCCAGGAACGCCCTAGAGATAAATTATGAGAAGGCGGCGGCGGAAGCTATCAATAAAGTGAAACAGGACCTGGCGGCAAAAGAAATAGAACAACGACTGAAGCAAGAGATCGAAAGATAGAAGATGAACGAGGCATTAGGTTGTTCGCAGTCAATACCAGAGGCTGTAGCGGGTTCGACGAAAAATGGAAACTGCAACACTGTAAAGATGGTGACGGGGAAGCCATTCGGTATAACAAAGATCGGGGCAAGAATAATGTCAATAATCACCGTGGGCGGCGATGAGGTAACGAGAAACTTGAGCGAACCAAGTGACCAGACAATAATGCACATTGATGTGTACGCAGATTACTTGAGTGGTATAAGCCCACAAACAACTTCTAGAGCATTGAGGGCACTACTCACGAGAGGGGGTAGCAAGTCAGTCCGAGTTGATAACAGGTACACAGAAGCTTATGGTCCGCATGAGGTGATGCTTAATATAGATGGGATCAACATCTATACGAAAACAATGATAACATGTGATGAAGATCTAATAGGGCAAATCTACGTGGGAAAAGAAGAGTTGAAAGTGAGATCGATTGGACACTGCGCCATGCTTGAGGAAGATGCAATGCACATCGGGACAGAGGCAGATGTATCAGCACATGTGCTCGACATAAGTGGCAAGAAGACTCAGTTACGTGGGTTACTTGATACGGGAGCGGTCTTGAGTGTCATACCAATTGAAACTTGGGAACGAATGGGCTTCAACAAAAATGATTTGATAGACTCAAGAACACGGTTGTCAGCTGCAAACAAAGGGGCGCTGCGGGTGTTGGGCAGAACGCTGATTATAGCCCTAAATCTGGGGGAACGCAACCTGTGGATGAGCTTTCTTGTGGTAGAAAACCTAGATGAGTCTGACCAATTCATTTTAGGCAGAGACTTCATCAGGAACTTTGATGAAACGATTGATCTAAACAACGCAATGTTCAGGATACGGAACCCGGATAGGAGGTACGAAATCAAACCGGTAAATTTAATAATGGCAAATGAGACCAAAGCACCGGTGTTCTTGAGTAGGAGAGTGAGGCTAAAGGCGAACGAAGCGGCGATCGTAAGCTTCCGAATGAAAAAATACAATGAACTAAGTGACAACAAGCAGATATGCATAGTCCCAAATCCAAATAGTCAAAGTGCTGCTGTTTTAGGAAAATCCTTCTCGATAACGAAGAGCGGTCTCTGCGTTAGTGTCTTGTTGAATACTCTTGACATACCAATCACGATACAGAGGGGGAGGAAACTGGGATATGCTTTACCCGTAAAAACTCGATATGAAATGACTGAAAAACAAAAACAAAATGAAATTGTTGATTGTCCAATCATAGGGACAAAATTTGTATCTTGAGACGATTGAAGAAAATAAAAGGTTCATCAGGTCTTGTGAAGTCACATAAGTCAGAGACAGACGATGGGCTATCGAGCTGTTCGAATTTCCCGGAACGGTCCACACTAGATGAAATGCAGAGTGATAAACCGGTCCTACCGGAAATTGAACATTTAAAAGGCAAGTTAACGGACGAACAGCTCGAAGCCATCAAGCACGTACTAGAACGGAACGAGGAAGTTTTTTCAAGACATAAGGCAGACATCGGGTGTTGTAATTTTGTTGAGCATGAAATAGAACTTGAGGAAAACGCAATACCGCACAGGGAGGGGGCGAGGCGCATGACCCCACACAACTCGGATGCGTGTAGGAAAAAGTTAGAGACACTACTACAGTATGATATGATAGAACCATCCAAATCACCCTGGGCGTGTGGAGTAGTGATAGCCAAAAAGAAAGGCGACCAGTTGAGGTTTTGTTGTGACTTCCGATACCTGAACTCCGTCACGGTGAAGGATGCCTATCCCATACCTAGGATTGATGAAAGCCTCTCGAAGTTAGGTGATGCAAAATTTTTTACGACTCTTGATTTAGGTTCGGCCTTTTGGCAGGTACCACTCAGGAAGCAGGACAGGGACAAGACAGGATTTGCCTGCGAGTTGGGTCTGTTTCAATGGAAACGGATGCCGTTTGGTCTTTGCAATGCCACTGCCACATTTCAGCGGTTGATGGCACACGCGCTGATAGGTGTGACGAAGAAGTACGGCAATCTGGTAATGTGCTATGTGGATGACGTGGTAATAGCGACACCCACACTGGAAGACCACATTGAGAGACTTGACGAGGTTTTCGCGTGTATGAAGAGGTCGGGGCTAAAGTGCAAACCATCAAAGTGTGAGCTACTCAAGGATTCGATAAAATACTTGGGCAGGATGGTGGACAGACACGGCATCAGACCAAATCCAGACGCAGTAGAAGCAGTTCTAACTTGGAAATCGCCAAAAACGGAACACCAATTGATGAGCTTCTTGGGTTTTGCAAATTACTACAGAGAATTCATCAAAGGCTATGCAGACAAGGTTTACCCGATGCAACAATTAATGAGACACAAGGGCAAGAAGTTCACGTGGAACAACGCAGCAGAAGAGTCATTCCAGAGAATAAAAAAGAATTGTGCGAGGCACCAGTACTAGGGATGCCAACAGAGAAAGGGATGTACGTGCTGGATACGGATGCGTCGGTAGTAGCGATTTCTGGAATTCTCCATCAGGAACAGGAGTGGAACGGGAAAACAGTCTTGAGACCAATAGCGTACGGGAGCAAAGTCTTAAGTGACACGGAAATGAAGTACGGGGCACCGAAAGCAGAGATGTTCGCGGTGGTTACATTTGTCGAGAAAAATAGAGCATACCTAGGCAGCGAGCCATTCAAGCTGCGAGTCGACAACAGGGCACTAAGCTGGCTGAAAACGTACTCAATGGACCAAAGTTACATTGGGAGGTGGATAGTTCGCCTGGATGGATACAACATGATAATTGAGCATAGAACACGAGACAAACATCAAAACGCTGACAGCTTGAGTAAGAATACGGAGTTCTACGAGAGACAAGAACAGAGGGAGGCGAATAGACCAGAAATAAAAGAGGGCTTCTCCTTCATGGATAAGGAAACGTATGATAGTCTTCCACTCACGAGATGGCTCGACAAGTCAGGCAAACCGATAGAAGATCACCCCGAATTACCAAAAGAAACTCCGGAGAAAACAATCTTGAAAAAGAACCGAGGGATGCCGATAGGGATAATGCTCAAGTCAAAGATTGTGAGGGAGACGCTCAAGGCAAAAGGCTATGATCTTAACCAGGTAGAGACGGGAGAGGCACAAATAGACGATGACTTAAAGAGGTTACTCGAAAAACTAGCAGATGATAAGCCCGTGATCCAAGAAAATAGTAAGGAGGAACCAGAGGTCACAATACTGCGAAAGAATGGGATAGTTAGTGATCAAAACATTTCGAAGGTGACTAACCCTGATGGGAAGGAAGTGGTGCAGTCACTGGTTGAAAGATCCCGGCCGACATACTTGAACAGACTCGGGTTAGGAAAAAGAGAGTGGAGTTCAAGGAAGACGCTGAATACCTGGGACTAGGTCAAGAGTCCGGGGAGCGGTCCACGTCCACGGAGGAAGGAAATACTGAAGGAGGAAATTTGTCCGGGGAGTGTGAAATATGGGATGAGGACTCGGATGAGAGCAGTGACAATCAGGATAGTCTTTGCATGATATTGGCAGAAGAGAAGATTAGACACCGCGACAGGGAATTACAAACAGATCCATCCTCAGGAACGTACAACTTGGACGTACAAGAAGTACGAGGAGGTGAAGAACTTGAAAGAATTGCAGTTTCGAGGAAACCATTCAGGGAATAATCATACAACTCAAATGTCAGAACAAATCTGGTGCCAGAAGATGACATGAAGATCGTAAAGAGGATAGTATATATGAAGATGAATGACGACATCCACAACCCTGGGGAAATGAATGGACAGATCATGGCACTGAAGGATCATGTCAAGGCGAGATATAGGCTGTCGGACCTGATAAGAGCCCAGAAGAATGACAAGATGACAAGTAACCTCTCCAAATGGATCCGAATGGGGTCCAAGGAGAAAGGGGAACTTGAAGAAGACAGCTACAAGATCCTGAGCCAGTTCTACAAAGAAAGGAAAGATTTACTCTATCACACAGCTGATGGGGTGGTAGCATGCAAGAGAAAAGACGAGGAGAAGATATTACACAAGCACAACCTCATCATATTACCACAATTGTATCAGACAGAGGTGCTGTTCAGATCGCACGATCAAATGGGGCACCAGGGGATAGACAAGGTGCAACAAAGAATACTTCACAGGTTCGATTGGCCAGGATTGAGGAAAGCTTGCGAGAGGTGGGTGAATGCATGCCTGGCATGCCTGCAAGTGAAAGACCCAAGGAAGATGAAATTCCCACTCAAGTCGGTGGAAAGCTCGGAATTTAATGAAGTGGTGCAGATAGACCATCAGAAGATCTGCAAGACGGAGTCGGGGTATAACCAGATGCTGGTTATAATTGACCACTTCACAAAGCTGGCAGAAGCGGTGCCGTGTCAGACAGCTTCGGCAGAGGAGACTTGTGACCACTTGCTAACCCATTGGATATCAAGGTATGGTTGTCCAATGACTTTTCAGTCAGACAACGGCAAGGCCTTTGTGGGGGACTTGACTAAAGAATTAATGAAGAGGTCACACATTGCTCAAGCACACTCAACGACTTACCATTCTCAGAGCAACGGGCTGGTAAGAGACAGAATAGAACGTTGGTGAATATGCTGAGGGTATACTGCGCAAGATACATGACAGACTGGGATAAATATCTGCCGCAAGTCGTAGGGGCATACAACAGTACTCAACACTCAACAACGGGCATCAGTCCTTTCATGATGTTGACAGGCAGAGAAAGAGCAATGCCCCTGACATTCGTTTACCCGGAATATGAAGGGAAGAGGACGTCGCCTCAAGCTTACGTGAAAGAAGCGATCAGGAGACAGCAGGAAATAAACGAGCTATGCAGGAGGAACACTGCGCAAGCGCAAATGAGACAGCGCAAGAAATATGATGAAATGATATTACAGGCGAAGCCATATGAAGTGGACCAGTACGTGTGGGTTTTCCAGAATGTCATACCGCCCAAAGGGACGAAGAAACTACTCAAGAAATGGAGAGGACCATTCATGATAACGGAAGTACATCAACAAGGACGGTTCTACCGCTTGAGTACTGGGCGAGCTGCACATTATGAGAACCTGAAGCTTCATGTCCCATCCCCAGAGGACTGGTGTGTACCAAAGGACATGGAGAGACTCGAGTACCTACTGGTAGAGCCAGCATGTGAAGTGAACGAAAAAGGCATCAGAGAGAAGAATGATGGCAAGGAGAACTTGAATTTGGATGACAATGAAAAAATAGAAGCGGACTCTGAAGCGGATTTTTTTGTGGAAGAAGACTGGAACGATCCGGAGCAAGGTGAAGTGCCGAAGTGGACAGAACCAGACTTATTAATACCAGCGGGGACAAGGAGTGGCAATCGCAAACGAACAGGCATGAAGTACAACAGGTACGGGGACGATTTCCTGATTGATAAGGTACAGCCCGACGACCTAGGCAAAGAACTACTAGGTGTGGGCGAATGGGCGGCGGATGATGAACGGCAAATCATCAATGATAATGAACACTACCCACAGGAAGACTACTCGACACCGGAGCGGGAGACGGATTTGGAACAGAGCGAGATAGAGAGGAGAGAGAATACGAACCTGAGGATATTAGAATGGATGCGCGATGTCAAGAACGGAAGCGACGAAGGACAAAGCATACAACAAGTTGACATATCAGCGGGAAAGCACATGAAAACGGAGAATCCTCTTTTCGGCTGGACGGCAACAGACAGGCCGCTCGACATTCCGCCAGATAATTCAGACCCAGCATCATCGACGGGGACGTCGATAAATATTTTTGTCCGGGGAGTGGGGGTAGTACTTACCCACACCGAAAAATTAATGATAAAGAAACTCAGGGAAGTGAGAGGCCGAGCCTACCATAGGACGGAATATCAAAACGAAAAATGAAATACCAAACGAATACTCCGAAAATATGCTGATAACGGATAGTGACTTCATTCTGTCAGACAGGACTAGCGCAATCTGTATCACGGCGGATATGAGTTTCAAATCAAGACTGGAGGCTGACTTCAAGAGAGAGTACCAGAACGTGGAGTTTCTGTTTAGACAAAGACCGGGGCTGGGAGGAATGGCTGCGCTTCCACCATCAGTAGCACAAGTACCGGGCAAATACCTGTGCTTCCTAGTGACGAGGGTCAATGACAGAAACATGATCGATCCCGAACACGTGATGTTGGCACTAACAAGACTACGAGACTTCATGATTGAAAGAAGGATAACGGAGGTCTCAATGCCGGTGTATGACCCAAACAGGGGCAAATTGAGCCCAAGGGAATTGTACGCTATCCTACACGTGGTCTTCGCAGAAACGGAGATAATGGTACATCTCCATAAGAAATACTACTTGAGCATCGCCTGAGTCGGGTACACGGGGGTCTCGAGTTGGGTACGAGGGGAGGATCTCGAGTTAGGTGTGGGGTTACAAAACAGGTAAAAGGATCTTGAAGGTGATTGGCATGACAATTAAATTTTAAATGATTGATGGTGCTAAAACATAAAATGAATCTGCATGCTTTTAGAAAATTTCCAATTGAACTATTTTAGTAGGACGAAAAGGAAAGGGTTTTAACTATAGTGGTAAGGGGGGTTTTTAGGTTACGAACATAGCCTGTTAGTCTAAAAATCGAGTGTTATTTTCAGATTGATTTGGTAAAGTCAAATTGACTACCCAGCTACATTCAATTGAAAGAAAGGAAGTCCTTGAACGAACACGCAAGTTGAACAACGCTTCAAGAAGGTAAAACTCAAGTTGCTAAGGTAAAACTCAAGTTGCTAAGGTAATACTCAAGTTGCTAAGGTGACATTAATGTTGCTAAGGTAATTCACAAGTTGCTAATACTCAAGATCACCTGGAAGTTACAGAAATGGCAGATCGATTCTGGAAGACCATGCCATCGGCTCTGAAAAGGCCCACACTTGTTGAGTTGTACAGACGCCTGAGGGACCTGGATTACACTCAAGTGGATGAGAGAATGGCGGTAATGCTGAACGCCATCCTCCAGTTGGAGGAACAGGGCGAATGCCAGGAGTCTGAAACAGAAGCGGTTCTAATGGTCGGCTACACCACCGATGGAATATCCAACCAAGAGCAAACCAGATGGCTGTCCTGGAATGTGGATGGAGGAATAAGGGGATTCGACTTGGCAAGGAACCCTGGCTTGAGCAACAATACCGAGTATGACGCAGGGGAGTTCCCACTACCGATCAGACCATCAGCCAGATCTACAAGCCAGAGCACGAGTAAGATGCCATCGATGACGCGAGCGCAACAAACGGGGGAAGCGTATCCGGACCTCAGTATCATGAAGAGAGAGCTTGAGAGGACTCAGCGGGAGAGGAACAAGGCGAACCTCGACCGGGATCAAGCGAAGCTTGAGAGAGATCAGGCAAAACTGGAGAGGGATCAAGTGGTCGTCGAAAAGGACCAAGCGCGGAGGGAACTGGATATGTTGAAAGCTGAGCATCTACAAGAACAAAGAGTGCGAGAGAATGCCGCGAATTGTGAGCAGCTAAAGTCGGAGCTTGAGAGGATCCAGCAACGACAACGCGAGCTTGACATGCAGAAAGGGGCTAGGCCCAAGGAGCGAATGGTTACCGGCTCAAGGCCAGAGTCACGTATGGAGGTGGACAAAGCTCCCAGATCAAAGGGACGATTTAACCTTGATCGCGCGGCTCAAGAGCATATGAATGAGGGGTTGGAGGTGTGGATACCAACTGAATCAACGTCCTCCCTGCGTGGCCTAGAGACACAAACAATACGCCCATTGATGGACGTCGCGCTGCCTGGGTATACCCCAAGTTCAACCCCGAGTAGTAGTCAGGCGAGCGGTTGCTCGTCACGACTGAAAGAATTGAACGAGAGGCTACAGCTAAGGAGTCGTGAGAGTCCAGCAAGAGTGGAGCTACCCTCGACGTGGAGGAGCAACCTATCAGGAGTGTGGTGATCTCAAGTTACAAGAAGAACACAGAAGGCAGATACCACAGGCACAATCGTATGGATTGGAGCACGGCACAGAGAGTCAGGAGGGATTGCTTCCATGACGCGGCTTGGGTGGAATACCTCACGCAGCCACGTGTGCCAGAGGGGGCGGTCCACCTGATCGTAGGGGACAGCTTGTTGCGGGTGCTGACCCGGATTCAATCACATTGGCAAACGGGATCTTGAGTTTCGCTGGAGCTGCGACGCCACAGATGTTGGCAACACTTGAGATGCTAGGGATGGCAAGAGTATACACGGTAACTCTGATGGTCGGGACGAATGACGTGTCTAGGGGGGAGGCCAGGAAGGTGACGAGGCTACATGACAAGATGAGCTGCATTCTTGAGGAATTGCGGATTCAAATGGATCCTGCCATTCTCACGGTGTGCACCATTCCTTATAACATGAAGGCGGATCAACATGCGATGGAGATGAACACGAAGGTGCGAAACCTGAATGAAATAATCAGGCAGATACACCAAAGGAGCGTCCTCCCCGTTGGACTGCTGGACGTAGCCGAGCAGATGGAGCGATCTGCTTTGCTTTCCCCGACGATGCATCCTCAGACGGGATTCATTTTGACAGGCCCAGGGGAGTAGAGTGGTTAAATTATTTCTTCCAAAGACACATAAGCGCGTTGGAGGCAGAGTTGCTAGAGACGGCCCAAGTCACGTTCGGGCCACCCCCAAATCCACCTTT
This sequence comes from Symsagittifera roscoffensis, assembly GCF_963678635.1. Lineage (NCBI taxonomy): Eukaryota > Metazoa > Xenacoelomorpha > Acoela > Convolutidae > Symsagittifera > Symsagittifera roscoffensis. Next base: position 355,388 of record NC_087063.1, on the reverse strand, counting down.
CTTCAACCCGAGAGCTCTATCCAGTCGCCTGGGAGCGACGGCCGATTCTAGAGACAGCTCGAGGAGCAGCCGGACCAGGTTGCCAGGCGCAGCACCCATGGAGGCCGAGGAGGCAACGTCATCAACTCCTCAGGGTTCGGTAATATCCTCGGTGGTGGTGGTGGAGAGCAAAAAACTGGAGAGGCCAGCGGAGACCAGTAGGTCGAGATATGTGGAGAAGGTGAAAGAGCTGGACTTGGAAGATCTGGAGTGCAGGCAAGAGTTGGCGGAAGCTTTGGGTCTTGAGCGGGTGTCACATGAAGACTTGGGTAGACACCAGTGCGTGGACTGGCTGAAGGCTCACGAGACGCATTTCTCAAGAGCGAAAATAATGGAGACAGCGGATCTGACTGGGATTCCCACGAAATCGGTCATGGGACCCATCAATTATAGGCCTCTCAAGTTGCTGGGGAGTCCGGGACTCGTGGTGGAGCCTCCCAAGCATCGAACAAGCATTGCCAGGATTAGGTTGGCAACTCCAGCACAGTTGAGGGTGGTGGACAAACTGTTGGACCCAAGGGAGATGGAACTGCCGGAAGCCGCTTATGAGGGTACGAGATTGGCAGACGATCCTAGATACGGAAAACCCTGCGAGACACCCAGCTGGCCAAGACCTTGGCAGTTTATGACAGAGCAGATCCAGCCGCTGCAAGGGTGGTCATCGTAGCGGGATCCGATTTTGAGGGAACGTCTCCCAAGTTGTTTTGGCTGGAAACTTTGATATACTCACTACCGGGAGCGGAGCTAAACCAGATGTTAACCTTGGTGGTAGCAATAAAATCGGAGATGCATTGCGAGCCCGAGCTACTACTGTTTGCGGGAATGAATGATCACCTGCATGCAACAGGGTTTCTTGAGCAGCTCAAGGGTGATGAACCAGCGCCAAAGAGAATCTGGGAAGCTATCCAGACGTTATTTGAAGCGATGAACGAAGTACAAGAGAACGTTGCCTCACGATTTGGTTCCAAGACAATAGTGGTGTTCACGACGTCCCCCGGGTACGCGAGCATGCCTCCCGCTCTGCAATTTGTATATGCGGTCTTGATCTTGATAGCTGAAGGGAATGGGTGGCGTATCCTGATGGCAGCTCCCAATCGGGAGTTGGAACCGACGAACTTGAGACTTCGCAAGTCAGAACTGGCGGCGGCGTGGGCGGATGTGTCCCACGCATTGAGGGGCTTCTACGAGTTGGCAGACATCCTCATTGTATTGGACGAGGTCCTCTTGCTGGAGATATCAAACTTCGCCATGCAACTCAAGCTCAGTCCGGCTATAGGGGATGATCATCCAATAGTGACTAACCTGACGGCCAGCCTGTGGTTTCGAAGCATGGAGTTAACTATCACAAGCTCCACCAGTAGGGCTAGAGGGCCGAGCAATGAAAGGAAGAACGTGGCCGCAGCGGAGAAGCAACTGTAGTCGATGGTGTATCGACTGACACAAAGGAGAGGCTGATGGCCCTTCCTGACACCAAGATTGGAAAACACTACGGAGAAGACGAAAGAGAATGCTCCACCTCTAGTGAAGCAAATCTGGGATTTTCATGAGGAGCAGCTGGAAGTGGCCGAGAAGAGCGAAATGACGGTGGCCAGGTTCGTCACAGCGGCCAACGAGGTCACGATTGGAGGATTCTGGAGGGAGCACGCAAGGGGTGAGCTGAAGAGGAGGAGGGATCACGAGATTCTTGAGTTCTTGAGTCCATGTTGGGGAAAGGAGTTCATGGCTGGAGTGTTCAGTGCAAAAGAGACTATCTTTGGAGCCTTTATACAGGAAATCCTGAACATGCCCATCGGTCTGTTGTTGGCACTGTACCTGGTTTACCCGAGGTACCTATTCAATATGGGCCCAGCGTACATGTTCAGTCGGGGTGTGGACACATTCCGGATTGACGGATATTTGACATTGGTGCTTCTAACCCATGGGGAACTGGTGTCATTTCATCGGCTAATGAAATACGGGGAGCCCCTGTCGATGGGAAGAACCCACTCGAGCATTGACACCTATTCGTACAAGTGTGCTGCCGGGCTGAAGACGCTGCTAGTGCAGTACCTCCTGATGCAGAACGAACACCTGACTGGTGAAGAAAAGAGCCCAAAGACGCGAGATGAATGGAGGAAAGTGAATGGGGGCATGCCTCTGTTGACAGACCTGTGCCTGGCCATGAGATCGGACCCCATGGGGATAATCCGGGGGCTAGAGGAGGTCGTAACCTGCATCTATGGACCGGCCGTGACGTACGCGTTTTCAGATCCTCTGGTGACAGCTTATTGCTACTCAGTGACCCAATTGAGCCTCATAAGTATACTGGATGGGACGACACTCAATTGGTGTCAGCAAGAGGTGCTGAGGGCACAAATGCGCAACACGGTGCTCTTCGGAAAAGTGAAGGATCCGGAGTTGATGATATACAGTTTCCGAGGACAACTGCAGTGTAGGATGGGAGGTAAACGCGAAGGCCCCATCGAAACCTACCCCAAGTTCTGGAACCTAAATCCCCTGACGGCGAGTGGACAAGAGGTCTTGAGAATTCCCGCATGGAAGAAAACCTTTGAGTTGGTGAAAAGGGAGCTAGAGGCAATATTGGAGAAGGAAGTCCTACCAACAAGCATTCCAGAGTTCCCAACAGTGAGGAGAATGACCCTGGGGATGAACAGCTCCCTGGTGGTCCCTCCCTGTTTGCGAGAGCAGCGGCCGGAGAACAACAGAGGGAGCTCATCGATGGTTGGGTTCCCCTGTTCATCGGCTACACTGCAGCGGTTTATTTTCACACTAGCGATACAAAATTAAATTCATGGACGACTCAAGCCAAGAAAATGAGAGGCTCGATGCCCCCGAAATTCGAGGTGCGAGAAGTCTTGAGAACACTTGAGCGGGCAGGTCTGGAGAACAGGTTGCCGGTGTGGGATGATGGCAGGATTATCGTGGAAGAAGGACACATCGCGCTGAAGGACGAGATGAAGTTTGCCACGAGGAAGTATCGGGCACCTTACGGATTGGAACAGGTGGACATGAGGCAAGAAGGGAGGGAGCTGGATGCGGCAGCCTCGTTATATGTAGCTCTGACGGAATATAAGAAGCAAGACCCCGCGACACCCTCACCCCTGTCGGTGGGCACTCCTGAAGACATAAGAAGTGGCCCCGTACAGGAGTGATTTAGGACTGACGAGCGAAAATCCTAATATGGGAATGATTTTCCTGAGCGCAGAAAGAAGGGAGAAGAACACCTTCGAGAGAAACAGGGATGCGTTCCTAGGCACTCTGGATGAGGACGCTTGGCGAGAATTCTTGAGCGATTTTAATCGAGAAGTGAATGACGAGATCACATTGGATGATTTCAAGGAAGAGCTGTGGGACACGGTGGTTAAGTTCGGAGAGCCTGTCCTGATGGGGACAGGTCTGGAGGAGAAAGCTAGAGGAGAACTGCTGAGCAAGATGGTCGAGTTGAGGAAGGCATCACGGAAGACCAAAGAAGACAAATGTAAAGACAGCTCTACTCTGAAAAAAAAAACTGACAATAAAATAATTGAAAGTGTAAGGGGGATAAGGTCGAAACTAGTAATATAATTAAAAGTACTAATATCCTTAAGGCTCAAGCAGGGGGGAGGCAAGAGTTGGAAGGGTTGGATGGAGACAAAGAAGTCGAACCAGTGATGATAACGGCCACGCCCCCGAGTAAAGAAGTGAGGTCTCGCAAGAGGAAGAGAGAGGTGGAGGGATTGGGTAGTCCTTCAGCGGATGCGGTCTCGGAGAAAAACTTGAGAGAGACGGCCCCCATGGTTCTGGCACGATGGAAGACAGCAGCCTACAAGAGTAGCTACGAACCAAGGAAACTGCTCGACGTAGAAAGAGAGATGGAGATCCCCACCAGCTCAACAACGGAAGAAGACTTCAAGCCTCAGAAGACAAAAATGAAATGAGGTTCGACGAGCGGGCAGACATGGGAAGTGGACGTCGGCAAAGAATGGGTCTCAAATGAACATCAGGCCACTGGGAAGCAAGTGACTAGCGATCCTCTTGAGAAGAATAAAACGAGGAACACCTCCCGACCGTGGTGGGTGGCCCTGGAAACATTGAAGGAACTGGAAGACTGCGTAAAGAAGCTGGACAGTGGAGTGTCACGCAAACGACGCAACTGGGCTACCCAGCAGAAGGCTGATATCAACAAATTGGAATTGGGGAGCCAACTGAAGAGAACTTGGCAGAACTTGTTGAGGGATCATTTTGAAGAAGCGATGAGAACATCCTCATCGGCATCGCCGTTGATGGCGAATCCCTTCATTAGAACCGCAGGACAATTGATGTTCGCGTGGAGCCTGGTGGGAATAGAGTTAGAGACACTGACTTCGTACGATAAGTTGAAATTGGGATGCAAAAATCTAGAGGTGTATCAAGTGCTGATGCAACACATTGCTAGGGATAACTCAGGCTTGAGTCTGGCAAGGAGGAAAGATGCTACCTGTTTCTTGAGGTGGACAATGTCGATGATGACTGATAGTACCATCCTAGCATGTCACCACAGAGCATTCGGAAGCAAGACGGTGGAAAGGAGAGTCTCAGCAGTCATCTTGAACCTATACCAGAGTACTGGGATAGAAAAGGAGGATGGTTCCAGGCAGTCTCTAGAGAGCCACAGGAAGTTAGATGAGATACGGAGATTCTACAACAAGAAGTTCGAGGAGAAACACGACGTACACGGTAACTTGGCCTCGTCAGGAGAGTACTTGAAACCCAACAAAAAGGGAGAGTACCAGTATGTGTCTGGAGTGATGGGGATAGCATACAACCCTTTCTTGGACTCGGAAGCCGGAGGCGCTCACAGAAACTACGAGGTGGCGGAGCCGCTGAAGTTCTGGATAGAGAAGATAGTGGAGATAGACACTGTAGAGAGAGAGAGACCTAGCCTAGGTTTGATTCTCGAGAAGACACCAGAAGTAATAAGTGTGCCGCGCTCAAGTAAAAGAGTGGAACAAAAGATGGGTAACGGGAATGGCATGTTGGTCACGAATCTGGGAGTGGCGTGGAAATTGTTGAGGCCCTCCTGGTGTCCACATCCCCATGCGAGCCTGATCGAGGAAGTCACGGAGCGAGTGAGACTAGCACCAGCAGAGGGTGAAGATCTGGCGACATTGAGTATAGTGCATAGACTGATCCTGCCTCAGGTGAAGGAGTCAAGTGAAACGACGAGTGGACTAGGGTCGGTGAAGAAAATGCAGTTGTCTTGATTCGACGTGTGGAAATGGCGAGCACACCTGCGATGGACGGTCATGCGTCAGGATACAGTCCTTCCAGAAAGAAGACCTAGTCACCTGGTTTGAAGACATTACCGAAAGGGAGAAGAGTGAAATACAGATAATGGCTGAGTGTTACGCGAGTACCACGGTGAACCTAGCAACAGCTCTGGGATTCTTCTCAAGAATGTGCAGTCTCCAGTCACTGGAGAGGCTAGAGTCAGAACACCACTTGGTGACCGCGTTGAGCGTGGAGTCATGGCCCGGGGTGTTGCAAGTGACCCAGAAACACATCAAGAGCTGGAAGGTTGGACTTGAAGCGGAAATGGGATTTCCCATGAGCGAAGCCTATGGTCTGCCTCTAAATGCGAAGGCCTTAGTGGGGTCAGTGATGGCCAACCTATGTGGCAGCCACTATCCATTACACATGGCGATGGTGGAAGTATCCAGCCAAAGGGTAATTATAGACAAAGCCTTCTCAGTGCCCAAATGCGTAAGACTGGCTCGGATGTCGCATCATTCACACAAGCTGTTGAGGAAGATCCGAGGGACAGTGCCGAAAGAACAGAGGGACGACTTGAGTGAAATCTGGGCTGAAGAACTTCTGGGTTTGGAGGGTGAAAACACAAGTGACCACGAGAGACAAAACGTGATCGGGAAACCCATGGTTGGTGCTCCAAACCTGGAAGAGATCGACCGGATACACAAGAAAATGATGGAACTTGAGCCTCTCCTAGAAGCCTCGGGAGAACGCAATCTTAGGAGCATCGACCTCACACATGGGGATTGTCCATGCCACTGTCTGGCGCAAACAGTGTGGTACCCGGACCACGCCAATCTCTGCCTGATCTGGGATGTGGAGGAAATCAGGTCGTTGGGACTGCCCGATCATCAGCAAAAGGTGACCATCTTGGTGGTGAGCACGATGCTGGCCCTACGATGGATTGAAGAAAATATAGTAAAGTATCGGGAATCGAAGACGCCAACGGCAGAGTCGATTCACGCGATAGATTACAGCAGGAGACTTGAGTTGTTCGAGACCGCATGCAAGGTGTTCGCCATACCAATGGAAGTCAGACACGTACGGAGCCGCTTAAGGTTCTTTCCTTGGTTTCGCGCGACGTTAACGTCCTGGTTATACATGGTAACGAAGGATCATATGAGGAAATATCAAAAGGATTATCGACAGTTCCAGGCCGAGATAGGACCAGAGGCCTTCAAGAGACCTCTGCTGACCCATCGAAATGCGATCACGACGGGGTGGAAAAGAGTTAGTAGAGTATCCAGAAACAACACCAGAGCGAGGGAGTCGATACTAGAGGAAGACCTGGCGAAGAATGTAAGCCTGAGTCTTCACAATTCCTTCTGTTTGAACCGAGAGTCGAAGGTGAAGAGTTTACCAAATCAAGCGAAGAGATTGCAGGAGTAAAGGGAGTGGATGCGATCCTATGAACAGCTGAAGGCTTGGGAGGAGATCGTGATCAGCTCCGATGATGAAGAGGCACTTTTGAAACAGATCACAGTGTCAAATATATATGGGTCTGGTGCCTCGAAGGCGAAGAACACGAGGTGAGCCGGTGGCTCAAAAAGGAATTCTAGAGTCTTGAGTCTTGAGAGGGAGGGGGCTAGAGGGTGAACTCGGATGAAATCTGGGTTCACCAAAAAGAAATTTTATCAAATGAGATATTGTTATTAATATGCTATATCTATTATATAAATCAAAATGCTGCATGACAATTTCCTGATTGAATAGTACAAAAGAAATTTTAAATTACTGGCTTAAAAAGCGAGAATTCACAGGTGCAGGTGTGTGCAGATTTTGATTCCTGTTAAGCGATAGTGTGAAAATTTTACATGGTTGTGAATTTTGAGGTGTAGATAAATTTAAGTCTGCTGCAAACTTCTGTAAATGACCACTGGCACTGTATCTTGAGTGACACTCGGGTTTCTGGGGATTCATTGACAGAGGCAGCACGCGATGAGGACATCGATCTTGAGTCCGGGGAGTATGTGCCAGTCGGTCATATCTGGAAGTTTGACCTTGAGGGACACGAATATACGTGATTTTGGAGTGAAGTTTTATTTTTCAAAATTTCGAATGGAGCTCGTCATGCTCAGTTTTCTCGCGACAACTGAAAACATAAAATGAAAAATCAGAACGACCGAATTAACAATTGCGGGAAAGTCGTCAAATATATACAGTGGGAAATCGCTATTCGCAATTTCCATCATAGAAAACGAGAGTAGAGCTGTCCTATCTGATAAAGGAGACCAAAAGAACAAGAGAAAAGAACTAAAATCAACTGGACCAGTGTAAACCTTCAACGGAAAGGTGGACAAGTGAAGTCTCCCAATGGTCCAGAGTCAAAACTATATTCTTGAGTTAAAACTTACTTCCCTTGATTGGGACTCGTCATTAGAAAACTTCTTGAGTTACATTTGATTATATTTATGCCGGATTCGTTAATTAGTTCAATTACTCTGTGTCTCAAGCGTGCTGCTATGTGAGTACTAAATTTAGTTTTCTCGAGTGTGTTTTATGATTGTTATGTTGAGATAAGGCGAGTTTTAGGTTGATCCATCTGAAATGGATCAAAGTTCCACTGTCCAATAAAAAGTAACCTAACGGATTGTTCTGACCCTGTTTTTAACGGCGTTCGTGTATTTTGGGTATTTCGAGACCTAAGTATGGGAACTTTCTTATTTTCTAGAGTGGGGGATGTTTTGGTAGTAGCCTTTAAGCTGTAACGGTTTCTAGTCTCATGTCGCAAGCGAACCGAATTGGCTCCGACCGTTTTTGAGGTAGAAAAACACAAGAGATAGTGTCCCTGACTCTTGAGCCAATGATAATAGGGCCTATTTTTCCTTAACGTCATATGTGATTTAAGTAGGCGACTGTTACATAGTGTTTTTATGGCGCTCCTGGGTGTTTTTACGACATCATGACTACGGAGTGCTGTTAATTGTGGACAAGCTCAGACACTGGTTGCAGCGAAATAGAATCTTTGGGGAGCGCAAAACAATAATTTCTACGCCAGGTATGAGACATTCTGCGTGAATCCAAATGTCGCATTAATCGCATTGAATGCCATCGAATACTTCTTTGACGCAGAAATGACACGGAAAATCGGAGGTTTTCTGTGAAGTTGTTCGTTTCCGCGGAACCTTTTTCTTCTGCATTGTAAGCCTTGTTCGTCTCTCCACATCCAAATATGAAACTATTTAATAAGTTTATCACAACAATTAGGCTGTTCAATTTCCTTAAACAGCAACTTCAATCAACCTTCAATCCCGAAAATCCATTCACTTTCTTCATCAAATGCCGTTGCAACACATATCGTTCCTGAACATTAACAATTTAACTCAAAGTTTGAATTTCGCAAACTCAAAATTTCACTTTTATATATAGTATCATTCACTGATAAAGTTTATTTCTTCTTCTTCTCTTCTTCATCCGAATTGCATTTTTGTCCATTCTGGTCGAATGTCACAATGCCAAGGCGTCACGAAAGTAACCTTTATGGAATGCGTAGCCCTTTTATTCCATCGGAAGGGTATTCAGCCAATTGGAAGCTCTTTTCTCGGCTGTTAACTCCCAACATTTGTTTTTCGGAACTAGTGGAAACCGATTAAATGTTCTGAAGATGTTCTTCTGAACGTTCTCGCTACCTTTTCACAAGATTATGCTTCTGTTTCGCCTGCTCATGGCGTGTGTCCACCGTTAACGATGATTGCTGTTCGTTTATGAGAATCATCAAAGGGGTAGCTAGAATAACAGAGCTCGTTAGCTCACCGGGGGAAGACATCACGGGGTTCTGAAAGCCAAGTCCACCCACACGGCATGGGAGCCTCAATATGTGTAACATTCGCCCGTAAGATACATATCGACGGATAACAAAACTAAGTCTTAAGACGACTGGCTAGCGTCTAAACAGAGCTTTGCATGTTTTTCACCGTCTCTACCAAGCCAGTACTTTTCGGTGGTCTTTCTTACATCGGGTCGACAAAAACGTTACTGCTCTCCGGCTTCGACCAGAACGCTCAAATTAACTGAATTACATGCAAAAATAGTGAGCTCATGGCTGGGTCTCAGTATCCCCAGACCACGAGGTCACTCCTAAAAACAGGGCTACTACTTATTATATTACTATTGTTTTTGTTCAGTAGATAAAAACCATCATCTCCATCGAAGATGGATCAACCCTTTCCCCCAACTCCTAGCACCTCATCCTTGTCAAAACTAATCAAAATATCAGTTAAATTCAAGTCAGGACATGACAGGATACTAAAAGTTTATGTGAGTTAATAAAAGTTTCCGTCCCGAGACCCTTCCGGATTCTTGAATCCGCTGAATCAAGCTCCCTACTCTTGATTTCTCGCTAATCCGGAAGGCTGGTTCTCACCCTTCACCGTTGTTGGCAACGGCCTTGCAACTATTGTAGCAGCACAATAGTTGCAACTCGGAACGTTCTCTGCTATTCTGTAGTTCGTTGTCGTTTTCCAATCTCGATTTTCGTACTGTTCGCAATCGCAGATAAAAGTTGTTCTCTTTTTTCACTCGTTTCTTGTTAAAATGGCCGTTTCAGCATTTCTCAGAAATGTGACGTCATCATTCGAATTTTTGAAAATTTAAAATACTAGAATATTCTAGCCCTCACCGTTTGGCTAAACGTTCCAATAACGTCGCTAATCCTTCGAAATCATCAACTCGGAAGGCTTACTGCTCAAAATTCGAATCCTGCATAAATTGCATTTTGGCCATTCTGGTCGAATGTCACATACTCCCCGGACAGTCCGGTCAATGTCCTCATTGAATCGCGCAATGTTCTAAATGGTTACAGTGTCATCGAACAGAATTTACAAAATGCACGAAATTGCTTTTACCTACGTCACATCGACTCACTGCAGAATATAAATGGCATCATACTACATCACTATAGCCTTCAAATTCTTTCATTAATCTGCACATTGAGGATATGACTTAAGATAAAACATATTTTCTGACTTCCAGTGTCAATGTCCCGATTGAAACTTTTCCTCCTAGATTTAAAAGGTGTTGGCTTGCAGGACAGTCCTGCCAACCAACAAGCTAAAATTATCCTACTATGCTCCTTCCCTTCGGAAATCTTGCTTGTTTATTGTCCTGAATATTAAAACCAAGAGACCTTGTGGTTAGAAAGAACAATGCAACAACCTCCCTCCTCAAGAAGTTTACTCAAGTTTTTCATGTCACCACAAAGTGATCAGTCTTCCTAAGTGATTAAAAACAATCATGCAGGCTGGAATATTTAAATATACTCTTCCCTCAAGCCTTTCTAAATAAATAATAAGTGAGTGTCTCTAAAGCCACTTCAACTAAAACCAAAATGCAAATTTATAAATGCAAAAATTTCAAAACTCAACTAAATGTTTCAGTTTTCAATTACAACTTGGTTGCTTGGTTTCTCACTTGAGTTTTTCACACACATAAAACAATTCTGAGTTTTAACTTTTCTTCATCATCCCTTTGTTCTCTTCTTTTTCCGTCGTTTAGAAGTTCTAAAACTTCTAAATTCTTCTAATTTTCTTTCTTGCCGCCTCTTGTTTTCTCGACCATTCGTCAATGCTCCATTTCCTCCTCCTGTGACGCTGACTCCGCACTCTCGGTTTCCGTGTCTTGTAGCACGTCATTGACTATCCTGACGCTGTTGGAAGCCGTCCTCCAACACTTCTGCTCTTCCACCCTCTGTTTACAGCAAGGTAGGGGATCCACGTTTGATTCTCTGTTTCTACAGAAGCTGTTGTGGAGACACAACGTCACGTTTCTCTCCAAATCTTCTTTCAGCATCTCTGCCTTCTCATTTCCACTACGCTCGCTCGTCCTGGAAATTCTTTTCACAGCGGTGGTCACTGCATTCCGATGGGTCACGAAAGCTCGCTTGAAAGCTCCTGCCCCAATGTCCAGCTGATATTCACTGTACACTCTGCCATGTTTCGACATATGCTTTTTCGCATACTCGTACAACCATGCAGTCATGTTAGCTCTGAACCATGGCATCAATCGTTTTCTTGCCCATATCTTCTTCACTTCCATCGGAATGTTTAGAACTTTGCACATTGTCTCAAAAAGATCTAAATCTTTTAGACAATCTAATTTCTGCAATTGTTCTCTCGTCGGTGCCTCCTGTCTATTATTTTCTCTCACATGAGCTTCCAGCCATCGTATCGCCATCATAACTCCCACTATCACTATTGTTATGGGCTGTGATGAATCTGGTAAACCCATGGAGAGCAGCTCTCCAGAGTCCCAGATCAACACCAAATTACTACGCTTGGGATACCACCAGGTCTGCAGCAAGCAGTGGCAAGGAAACTCGTCATGTGTCAACATGATGCTCCTCCAATTGCGTTTTCCTGAAGCTTCCAGCAATGGTTCCACTTCCATCATCACTCGGTGGATTTCATCATTCTCATCTACTGCATTGTAATCTGTGACAGTTGATCCTCTCTGTTTCTGTTTTTCAAAGTCACTGAAGTTCCCGCTCACATATCCCATGAACTTCTTTCCTAGTATTGACTCCAACTCCTCTTTGGTTCTCTCTGGAACTGCTGAGAACATCTTACATAGTAACTCGTAAGACTTTTCAGACATTCTCGCCAATCTCACGCACTTTGGCACTGAGAAAGCTTGATCCACGATCGTTCTTGTACTCTTCACGTCCACAGCCACGAAATGTACAGGGTATCTGCTCTTGCACATTGGAGCCAACGTTGAACCCACCAAATATCGTGCTCCTGATGGTCTACAATAAGTTTCGCTGTGTCTGATGTTCATCTCTGTTTCTATTGCTTCCCTCCATTTTCCTATATACTTCTGCTCAGTCTGCAGAACTCCTGGGAATACTTCTACGCTGATGGCTGTGACCATCTCATGTTTCTGTTCTAGATTCAATAGTGACTCTAAAGAACCAAACATGCTGTAGAATCCTAGTGCTGTCACTAGATTCACATCGGTTCCTCCATGGCAATCTGCTATCAGTTCCGTTTCCGTTCTTGCTTTCATCACTACATTTCCAAACAATACTGTCAACTGCTTGTGTTGTTTCTCCAGGGTTTTCACACAGTCTAGACTTCCACAAACGTGACCCTCTAGTCCACAGACTTCCGCCAGACAGCTACCAGGTTTGACCCAGTCTTCTGGTCCCCAGCCAGGCAAATCCACTCTATCTTCTCCGTTGCTCTTAGAGGCTGTCATCATCACATTATATATGATGTTGAGGTCACGCAGGTTACAGTCCGCATTCAGTTCCCTCTGTATGTCCTGTGTCGCCCGTAATATTGAGTCAGCGTTGGGACTAGGACACCATGATGGCTTCATCAATTCCCACACTGCCATCAAGCTCGTTCTCAGTAATTCATCTGAGAATCCCAACCCAAATTCCACTCTCTTGTCGGATTTTGGTACTGAAGGTGCAGTCACCTCTTCTTCCAAGACCAATCCCAATTTGGCCTGTGGATTGTGAACGCTCTTAGTCGTTACAATTCTGGACGTCCAGAACCTTAGTAACACCGCCTGCTCATAATCAAAGAAGCAATCACGTATGTCTTCACTCAGGAAAGGATTGTACGCTATCCCTATGATCCCGGATACATAGCTATATGACTTCTTCTTGATCGGTCCACAGTATTCACTGGATTTCGGCAATGCTCCCATAGATTCTTTAGTGAGCCTCAACTCCTTGTTTGAGAATCTCCTGATCTCGTCTATCTTTTTCATGGGTTCCAATTCTTCAGGTTCTTTCATGTTCACCCTCATCGGTTTACTTTGCTGCATATCCAGCATTGCTAGTAAGAACATGGCTTTCGTTCGCTCATCGCCTTCCTTCAACATTCTAACACACAAGTGCTTAATGCAGGTACTGAGATCTGCTCTATCAGGAATCGAATGAAACAGAGAGCGTCTCTCCGCTTTGCACACGCTACTGCTGCTCCCTCCTGGACTATCAGATCCCTCAGATTCGTCATAAGGAAAACTTTTTCCTCCTTTGATCTCTTCCTTTCTTCCGAATCATATTCTTCGCGAGTCAATCCCATCATGCACCAGGCGAGCCTGAGTTGTAATTCTGTCCTTACGTAAGGTACTGCCACGAGAGCATGTATTCTTGGCGTAGTCCTCATTTCTTCTTCGAAATACCTCAATACTACTGCTTTCCATGGAAGGCTCACTAACTGCTCGATCGTCTCCGCCTCTACGTCAGACGACGCCAAAGTTCCATACGCCTTCTGCTTGAGGGTGGTGCCTTGCAACATCGTTTCCAGATAACCCTCCATGGCTTTTTCGTCTTCCAGGGCCATTAAATACCCTCTAGCCGAGTTCCGGTATTCCAACATCTCCATGTATCCACCGGTGGGTTCATCTATCGACACTGTCTCCGACACTGTTAGTCGGTTGTATTCCACTGGTGTCAGTTGTCCTGCAACACTCCCTTTTCCATGATTCATGGGAGATGGTTTGAAGTCCCTCATTTTACTCTCTCCACATTGACTGAGTATTTCCATTTCTAAAGTTGCTCCAGTCAGAGTGCGGTCACTCCTTTTGGATTTATAACCGGTTGACTTTATCCCCGCAATGAGAATCGGTGGCACCATCGCTATATCAGTTAATATTCTATCTGTGCCAGACAATTGATAATCACCTTGCCCCAAATCCATGACTTCCTCGACTCGTTTTCTTTTCGCTGAGTTACCAGCTTTCATCGATATTTCCGAATCCACTTTCGTCTTTCCAATCCTCCTCGGCATCACTCTGCTGCCTAACTTCATTTTCATCGCATTGATTTTATCAATCACCATTTTCGATCGCATCGTTCCTCTCCTGGTCCTTGACAGGTACACCACCTCTCCTTCATTGTCCTGCGGTGTCATCTTGATGGGAGAATTCGCTTCACTCTCATCAGTGGCTGAGTCGATCAATAACTCACTCAGTCTCCCTTCACACTCATCAAGCTTTTCAAGGACTTTCCTCATCAAGGGTTGGTTGAGACCCGTTTTCAGAATGGACTGGGTCCCATAGCTCTGAACCACTGTCCAGACTTCTTCCATGAACGCCACTCTGTCCAGCTTACATCCCGTCCTACTCTCGTGGTCTCGGTGATGTACTTCCCATTCTTCTTCGGGTAACGTTCCCAAGAAAGGTACTCTGGCTGAGGCCTCTATTCTTCTCCTCCGAGGTGATTCCATGAGGATTCTCTGATCGTTATTTCTTGTATTGCCAGGAGAGCTGCTCTCCGGCAAATTCCGTTTCATTTCCTCAAAGGCTGACGGAGGTTCCAGTGTCGAGATGCCTTCATCCGCTGGCTCAGTCGTTTCCAACGTGTCTGCATTATTCTCAAGATCACTGAAGATATTGAAATCCAGGCTGGATGTTCCTCCTGTCGATGCCCTGTCGTCCTCCCCACCAGCTTGATCTTGTTGCATGGGTTCTTCAGTCTGACTTTTTCCACCCTGTCCGTCATCTCCTTCTGACTTGTCCCTATTCGAGTTCGATGGTCCTTGTTTGTCATTGTCAGCTTCTTCTTGGAATCTCGGTATGAGCAATGTACCGGCTGATTTATCTTCCTCTTCTCCATGGACCACTTTGATTTCTTCGCAGCCGAAGGGTGCTAGGAAAATTCTCGTCTGCAATACTCCCGCAGCCTTCATCTCTTTTCTCACACTGGTCAGGATTACTGAGGCTTCAGGCAATTCAGTCCTGCCTCTCATCCTCATTGGAGCTAAGCCTAGTCCCCTCCATTCCTCATCAAATCCTTCAGGCTTGGGAGTAGCAGCGTTGCTTATTCGCCTTCTCGTCGCTTGATCCGTGTACGCAAATCGTGTGTACTGTAACACGGCGGCATTTCTCCCCACGAAGTATGGATCCATCGTCGCCGAGAAATTCCCTACTCTCCTTTCATTGGTTTCGAATGCTCTCAACCTAGGAGTTTG
Organism: Symsagittifera roscoffensis; assembly: GCF_963678635.1. Lineage (NCBI taxonomy): Eukaryota > Metazoa > Xenacoelomorpha > Acoela > Convolutidae > Symsagittifera > Symsagittifera roscoffensis. The sequence goes on along the minus strand of NC_087063.1, from coordinate 340,158 downwards.
TACTACGGAGACTGCTCCGAGCAACATCCTTCTTATCAGAGGGAATTCAGGGATTGCTTCGGGTAGCTTCTTGTAATCGCCCCAGTCCTTCGTCTCTTCTCTCACCTTGTGATACGCTGCTGTGAGACGAGGCACTCTGGTCATTTCACCATTCGTTTTGTCATAGGGCCTCAGATTCCAAAGCTTTGGAAACACCTCGATGTGCCCTCTTTCTACTTCTCCCATGCGGTCACAGAAGTGATCGTCAAAATTGATGACTGTCATCTCTGGCTCCGATATTTTCGCAAATAACAGATCTTCACTCATGAGCTCTCGCAATGCGTGCTGCTCACACCAGTTCAGTGTACTACCGTCCACTGCCGATATGAGGTTCAGGTGCAACACCGACCTCCTATATGCTTCCACTTTAACGTCAGGGAACGCAAAGGTGACTGCTGGTCCATAGATCACTGTCACGAACTCCGTGACTCCTCTGATCAGTGCCAAGGGATCGATTCTCATAGCTAAGCTCAAATCTGTTAACAGCGGCATGCCTCCAACATGTCGTCTAACATCTTCCTCTCTTTCAATTGTCTCGTCTTCTCCGGTTCCAAAGCGATTTTGCTGCAAGAGATACTGGATAAGAGTGTGTCTCAGGTCTCTTATTTTGTTCCACGAGTCTGTGGATTTCTTCATATCCAGATTCCTCACTCTCTCTTTCATCTGCTCTGGACAACGTGCCAGTTTCATCAGTCCTCCCAAGTTTCCGTGGGTTATTGCGATCAATGTCAGAAGTCCATCTAGTCGCAGGTTCTGTATTCCATCCGTAAGCAGTATCACCGGTCCTTTCACGAAATTCTCCGCTCCAAATGTCACGAACAGGGCTATTAATTCCACTATCGATACTTTCACTACCGCTTGGAGGAATTCCTTTATCAAGTAGTGCGAGACTTTCGGGTAGACTTTTGCCAAGAAGGACGCGGTCCATCCGGCTCCCAACCCTTCTAGCATGCTGTCTGTCCTTTCAAATCCCTCCTGTCCTTTCACTTCCTGGGTCCAGAAGGTTTCCAGAGTAATCTGACACATTCTGTTCACGAACTCAGCTGTCTTTTCTCCGTTATTTTCCGCCAGGTGCACCTCCTTCAACAAGTAGGCGTGTATCTTAGTGATCATTACTGGGCCTTGCTGAAAAGCATCTGCACCCAATGCCGCTACTCTCGGATTCAGGTGTAGCCACTGGTTTGCTTCCGGCTTGGTTCTCAGCACCATCGCTTCCAGATGAGCTCTTGTCTCCAGTGAATTCTTTCTTCTCGTGTCTTCACTCGCCACTTCCATTGCTCGGAACCACAAGTCGTTGGACATCGCCGTGATCACTCGATGGTCGTCATCTATTCCTGGTTTCAGTTTGAGTTGCCGACTGAAGTTGGACAGTTCCAACCCCAGCACCTCGTCCAACACCAACATGTGTAGCGCGTGGTCCTTGAACCCTCTCATCGCGTTTGAGATATCTGACCATACTGCAGGCAGTTCAGCCTTAAGTGGCCTCAGGTTCTCCATTTCTATCATGCGATTCGGGGCTGATATGATCACATCATATTTTCCCTCCGAAAGTAAGGCTACCATTGCATACACAAATTTCAGTCCATCCGGGAGATATGCATATCCCGGAGACAACGCAAATACTACTCTCAATGTCACTTTGTTGAATGATCCCTCCTTTGTCGCGTCTACCACTTCACCCATTGACTCCAGGATGTCTTTTATCGCGGGCCATACTGCGTTTTCTGCTGTTGCAGGATCTCTGAGCCTGCTCAGAAAACCTCTACTGTGTAGATGGTCATTGATGCCAGCAAACACAATCGTTATCGGGTTCATCTCTGTCTGCCTCTGTACCCCTATAGCCAATGACACTGATTGCAATAGGTCTAGGTCAACTGCGGCCAGCATTATGACGTCCGGCCAAAACAAAGACTTAGAGGTGTACACGAACTCTGAATTCGCTACTACCATGATTTTGGCCTTTCTCATCTCTGCTTTGTCGTAGGCGGCGAAGATGGTCTCATCTTTCTTTATCGCTGTCAATCCGCCAGGTCTCTGGGCATCACCATCTTGGTTCACTAGTTTTGGGTACACTCTCTCCTTCACATGACCAGGTGGTGTCGTCAATTGCCTAAATATCTTCACGTGTTGTCCAATCGGCGCTCTCGCCGTCAGGAATCTTCCTGGCCTTTCTTCACGATTCCTCTCATCATGGTTCAATCTCACATCTTGCAACGGTCTTGCATTCACAGGTCCTATTGTGTTGTTGGAGGGCAGTCCCTCCAAGTCGGCAAATCTCAAGGCCGTCGTGGAGCTGAAATTTATGCTAGCGGCTATCAACCAGTCTACGCCGGTTATCGAGTACAATCTGCTGACGGATAGCGTCGCTCCATTCAGCATCCTCCTTGCATCTTCGATGAAGCTCACTCTCTGTAGGTCCAGCTTCATTAGTTCTTCTTTATATATATGCCAAGGAGACGGTATGGATCGCGACCACATCAATGAGCCTCTGCTCGGTATTTCCTCTCGACTGGTACTCGTCGTCTCCGATCTAGTGTCCGATCTGGATGTGCCGGCTACTTCTTCGATTGGTTGGTTGACAGGTCCTATCCTTCTCCTAGGATGAATTGTTCTCCTCATCGGTGCCTCTCACAACCGATCCTGCACGTCCGTTCTTCGACCTGGTTCACTGGAGCTTTGTTGCCGGTAATTTATGGCGGCTGGGACCGTACCCAAGCGTGTTTCCAGGTTAGGAGGCACAAAGGTGGTGATCACCGTATCACTCACCGTTCCCTCTTCCTTCAGCACTCCTGTGTCAAAGAGTTCGGCTTCCAGCTCATCCAACCGTTCTTGGAAGACTCGATTCAACCAAGCTTGTCCTTCGACACTGTCGAAGTGGATGCCATCTGTGGTCAGTCTGGTTTGATCCATGGCTCTCAATTCATGTTCAATGTCCATGAGGATCATTCTTCCGGCATTTCGATTTGCTAGGTTTCTCAAGATGTTGTTCCATCTCATGACTCCCTCGTTGTGCCTTCTTCCTGATGCTGTCAGGCTTCTTGCGTTCATTGGCACCGTGCAAACGGTCAGTACCGCGCAACTGAACTTCTGCCAGAGAGTAGTAAACAAACACACCATCATTGCTTCCCACAGTGCTTCCTGCTCATCTGATCCTCTGGAGATGTCATTCGTCCCAACTAAGATCATCACATTGGGTATCTTCCCTGGATTCATCAGCTCCACCATGCGATATAATTGGGCAATCGTCGCGCCTCCAAAGGCCATCACCGTGGTGACCCATGAGGTCCTCAAATTCGACAGCACTCTGACTAAACTGTCTCCCAATATCAGGTGAGATGTCCCGAGTGGTGGTTGCTGCAGGTTCACAGCCGGGCTCCAGGTAGCTCGATTGAAGCAGGCTCTCGGATCTGTCTCCGGAACTCCCGTGAAATTATACTTCAATTGATTATTCTTCTGCACGTCTATTACACGAGACACTTTCTTCGCTGGCATCTTCCTTACTTTCCTCTCTGGGATTCTCGAGTTCCCCATGAGTGGTGTCACGTTACTCATCCCTTGTCTGATTACTGTCTGGGAGAGTTGTACTCTGCCCGTATCGTCAATCGTTCCATAGGGTGCAGTCACCCCGGAACCTGGTGCATTCTTGTTAGCGACCAATCGTCCAGCTGTCTCTATCAGTTTTCTCACTGTCTGTTCTACGACGGGATCACCCAAGGTGTCACTAGGATCCGGGATTGTTACTCGGTTCGTCTCTGCTGGAAGCCGTGTCTCCGTTGTTTGACTCATTTCTCGAGGTGTCAAGAGCTCCATCGGGGACTGCCCACGAGGAATATCCCTTGCAGGTATCATTTTCTCAATGGACGTCGTCAACGCCACCTGCTCCGATCGCTCTTTGTATTCCTGCCTTAAGCGTTCGATCTCTTGACCCTGCTTTTTGTTGCAGTCTTCAAACAACTTTCTCCACATGTCCCGGTCTTCCTCCATCGCCAGCATGGTCTTCGTCATATCGTCTAACTCCTTCTTCGTACTTCTCAACTGATCGTTCATCTCGTCCAGATCTTGTATGGTTTGGTTCGTCTGAACCTTCTGTGTTACTTTCGCCCCTTTTGGTGGCACAGCTGCTCTCAGTGGTGAACCAGACGAGGTCGCCTCGCTGTTCATCTCCCGATGCATTCTCGTCAGCCCAGGTTTGGGCTTGGAGGGCATTGGCATCTCACCTGGTTGGTAAGTCCTAGAACTTGCCAACCCACGCTCATTCGCCAAGTCACTCCCTGAGAGAGCCCCGTTTCTCCACCTCATCACTCTCATGTTCGGGCGGTCTAGTACTCCTCTTTCTCCATATGCTGCCATCAACAGGACTTCCGTGGGGCGGTCCCCACGGTTGTCGTGCCCCAAGATGTTGATCAGGGCGGTCAGCAACATGACCACCTCTGGGTCCTCCAGAGCGAAGTCTCGTTCGATCAGCCGACGATAGATCGCATCTACCATCGGTCCCACATATGCCTCTGCCAGGTCCATCAATTCATCCAGGTTGAAATTGTCCATACTGTTCTTTTCCAAATTTAATTTGATTTCGATTTCAAGTTTTGACTCAAGTGAGCAATTAAATGATCAATCAGGATCTAGAAAAGGAATCACGACTGTCACACCTGTCAGTTTCACCTTAATATATATCGTTAAAATTTGCTTAAAGACAGTTCAGATAAAAAGATATTTATCCTAAAATTTATTAAAATCAATTGGTTTCTAAAATTTTGGAATTCGACCTAAGATTGGACAGTCCAAACTTTGGATCTATTCCCAAGATCGTCATTTAGTTGTTCATGGTCACTAACCCTTACTTACCCATGATCTTAATAACCTAACACATAACATAACATAACGCACCTCTCACATATTACACACAACTTAGTCTTTGGCCTAACACCCTCTCGCACATCACTCAGCCTATACTTAAGTAATATTTCTTATGTAGATATACTTGTATGTTCGTATCAGAGAATATCACGTGTACAAGCGCGTACAATTCCCGAGGATGCAGTCTTCCTCTATTTGGATCGTACGCTGGAAGCGAGAGTTCCTTCACTTCCATTTCCACAAGGAAGTCCCTCAGCCTCGTCAAAGACAAGACTAGGTTTTCTGGGTCCACGTGCTGCTTCTCCGTCGCCCTCGTTACCAAGAAGCACAAGTACTTTCCCGGTATCTGCGACACCGCCGGAGGTAAGGCTGCTACGCCCCCTATCCCTGGTCTTTGCTTCCAAAGGAATTCCACGTTTTTGTATTCCCTCTTAAAATCTGCCGCTAGCACCGTCCTAAAACTCATGTCTGCGGTGATTGCTACCGCACATGTTCTGTTTGTGAGTATGAAATCACTGTCTGTTAGTATTATGTTACTTGAATATTCATTTGGTAAGTTAAAATATGACTCAACCACCCTGCCTATGTCAGGTTTCTTAGGTTCTTCGCCTGTTTCTGCTTCTAAGTTTCCTGTTTCTCTTGCTATTCTCAATTTTTTTATTATCAAGTTTTCAGTGTGGGTAAGTCCTACCCCCACTCCCCGGACAAAATATCCATCGGCGTCCCCGTCGATCGCATACCGGGTATTAAGTCAAGATTAGAAGCTGGAATGAGAAGTTGTCCTTCCTGGGCAGCCCAGGAAGGATCATCTCGTTCGATCTTAATGTATTTCGCGCTTTCGCGATCTACGTCTTGAATCGTAACGCTGGTCTTTTCAGGGTCTGATGTCATTTCGTTCAGCCACTCTAAGACACGCAGGTTCGTCAGGTCTTGTTCATTTGACTGCTGTTGCTCATCGTCGAACTCCACCTCGGGTTTCGACCAGTCGTCAACCCACTCATCGTTGTGATCATCGACTATGTCAATGTCCTGTGACACGGTTATTTCCTCTAAACCCACTACTTCCTCCACTATTTTCTTTAGATCTATCCTATCCACTACAAAGTCGTCACCGTAAGGATTGTATTTCTTTCTTAGTCTCGTCCCGTCTTTCTGACGAGTCTGCATCGTGAACGGAAGATCTGGTTCCATGTTCTTGGGAACCTCTGTCTGTTCGGAATCCTGCCAATCTTCCTCTGCGTAGGGCAAGGTTTCATCGTCCGCTTCGATCTGTTCGTTTGGATCCAGGTCCAATGGTGTATCCGTACCTTCCTCTACGACTTCGTTTCCATCGTTCTTCTCCCTGGTGCCTTTTTCATTGACCTCACAAGCAGGATCCATCATTAGATAATCCCCTTCTTCCATGTCTGCAGGTATACACCAGTCTTCTGTCGATGGATTGTGTGGCTTGATGTTCTCGTAGTGGGCGGCTCGGCCAGTGCTCAGTCTATAAAAGCGTCCCTCTTGGTGCACCTCTGTAATCATGAAGGGTCCCCTCCACTTCTTCAGAAGCTTTTTTGTCCCTTTCGGTGGTATAACGTTCTGAAATACCCATACGTAGTCTCCCACCGAGTAAGCCTTTGCACCAGCTGCTTTCTTGTCGAATCTTTTCCTCTGCCTTGCCTGTGCCTGCTGAGTGTTTCGTCTACACAAGTCGTTCAACTCCTGTTGGCGTCTGATCACATCCCTCACGTAGACCTGTGGGGATGTTTTCTTTCCCTCATACTCTGGGTAGAAGAATGTCAAGGGTAAAGACTTCTCGTGTCCCGTCAGCATCATGTGTGGACTGACTCCAGTGGTGGAGTGTTGCGTGCTATTATAAGCTCCCATCACCTGTGGAAGGTATCTGTCCCAATCGGTCATGTACCTGGAACAATATACCCTCAGCATCGACACTAACGTCCTATTCTGTCTTTCCACTAAGCCATTCGTCTGAGGGTGGTATGTCGTGGAGTGAGCCTGAGCGACTTGTGACCGTCTCATAAGCTCTTTCGTAAGCTCGCCTACGAAAGCCGTTCCATTGTCCGATTGAAACGTCATTGGACATCCGTGTCTTGCTATCCACGTATTGATCAGGTGCTCGCATGTCTCTTCCGCCGAGGCAGTTATGCAGGGCACGGCCTCTGCATACTTCGTGAAGTGATCTATCATGACCAAGACTTGGTTGTAACCGCTGTCTGTCATGCATATCTTCTGGTGATCTATCTGCACCACCTCGTTGAATTCAGACGACTCAATTGATTGTAAAGGAAATCGCAACTTCCTAGGATCCTTGACCTGTTGGCATGACAGACATGCTGTCACCCATTTCTCGCATGCCTTTTTCATCCCAGGCCACTCAAAGCGCTTCAGGATCCTCTGATACACTTTGTAGATCCCTTGATGGCCCATCTGATCATGCGACCTGAATAATAGTTCTGTCTGATAGAGTTGCGGCAACACTATCGCGTTATATTTGTATAAGACCTTGTCTTCTTCTCTTCTCCTGCAAGCCACGATCCCGTCCTTGTTCAGATATAATCTCCCCTCCTTCTGCATGAAGTATTGTCTCAGGATCCTATAGCTGTCTTCTTCCAGGTCACCTTTGTCAGGTGCACCGTTTTCTATCCACCTTTTTAGGTTGCTTGTCATGCGATCATTTCTCTGCGCCCTTAGAAGGTCCGAGAGTCTGTATCTCGCCTTCAAGTACGTCTTCATGACTCTCATCTGACTGTTCAGCTCGTTGGGCTGATGTGTGTCTTCTTCCATCTTAACGCACCAAATCTTCGCCAACGGTTGTGTTTCTTGTTGAAACGGCTGAAGATCAGTCCTGACTACTTCTTTCTGCGGCAACAGGCTTATCGAACGTTTCGATACCGCTATCGTTTCTAAGTCATCCGCTGCGTTGTCAAAGACTCTTTCGCTTGGTATTAGGTAGCGATCACTGTCAGGATCCTGGTACACCTCTCTGTCCAGGTTTCTCGCCCCAGTTTCCACTAGTAGCGTGTGTATCGCCAGTTCTGACAGTTCTGATCCCGAGGTCGAATCCCTGTCTGAATAGGTGTTCATTCTCGAGCTTTCTGACTTATCATCCGTCGAAGGTGTTGTGCTGGAGACTGCACGCTCCTCCAGATCATGTCCGTATTTCCTTCGCATCCATCTGAACTCCCCGGACAAAACTTTGTTCTCTAGGTCCTGTTTCTCATCAGGAATTTTCTCGTCTATCTCGGACTCCCCGGACAAATTTCCTTGTCCCGGGTGTTGATCTTGTGATCGCTGGTTTTTCTCCTCATCCTTCTCCCCGGACAAATAGTCTTGCAGCAGATTTTGTTCTACCTCTTCACCCTCTTTTTCCCGGTCTACAAAGGTGACAGTTTTCTTTTGCTTGCCGCTCTCCCGTCCTTTCTGTCCGTAAGAAGTACTGGTTAAAATCTCCTGGGGTATTGAGGATACTAGTTGCTGAACTATTGTCCTACAATCCCTCTTGTTCTCTTCGTGCTGTTGTCTGGACGGCATGATCTTCACTTTCTCACTGACTGTTAGCAATGCCACTGCTGCTGTCCACTCGGGGTCATCTCTGGTCACTTCTCTTTCTAACAATCCACCCAGTATCCGCATCACTTGTGGTGTGACTTGCACCGTTTTATCCAATAATGAGAGGCTGTTTATATTCATGCGAGAGAGTTCTTGCTGGACCAGGTTCGAGCGCAGCAACAAATCCAAGGGGACCGGGTCCTCCCTTGACAGGATCTTTATCTCGGCTGCTTTCTCTACAGGTAACTCAGGATGCCCCGGAATTGGATGTCCAGACTTATCCAACCATCTCGTTAAGGGAAGCGCTTCATAAGTTTCTTTGTCCAGAAACGAGAATCCCTCCTTTACTTCCGCCTGATTGGCCTGCTTCTGCTCCAATCTTTCATAGAACTCAGTTTTCTTGCTGAGACTGTCAGCATTCTGATGTTTATCACGCATCCTGTGTTCGATTATCATATGGTAGCCATCCAGTCTTACTATCCATCTACCAATATAACTCTGATCCATCGAGTAGGTCTTCAACCAGGATAACGCTCTGTTGTCCACGCGTAACTTGAAAGGAGCGCTCCCCAAGTATGCACGGTACTTCTCCATGAAGGTAACTACTGCAAACATTTCTGCTTTTGGTGCGCCATATTTCATCTCTGTGTCACTCAAGACTTTGCTGCCGTATGCAATGGGACGGAGGACTGTTCTTCCGTTCCATTCTTGCTCTTGATGCAATATTCCTGAGATGGCCACCACCGATGCGTCTGTGTCAAGAACATACATGCCCTTTTCTGTAGGTATGCCCAGCACTGGCGCTTCGCACAGTTCCCGCTTTATGTTCTCGAAAGCAACTTGTGCCTCATCGTTCCATTCGAACTTTTTCCCTTTGTTGCGCATCAGCTTCTGCATCGGGTACACCTTGTCCGCGTATCCTTTTATGAATTCTCGGTAGTAATTGGCAAACCCTAGGAAGCTCATGAGCTGTGTGTCCGTTCTAGGAGCTTTCCATGTCAGCACAGCCTCTACTGCTTCTGGATCTGGCCTCACACCATGCCGGTCCACCATTCTTCCCAGGTACTTGATCGAATCCCTAAGGATTTCACATTTCGATGGTTTGCATTTCAAGCCTGCTCTTTTCATACATCCGAAGACCTCATCGAGTCGATCAATGTGATCCTCCAGGGTTGGTGTCGCTATGACTACGTCATCCACGTAGCACATCAAGAGATTCCCGTACTTTTTGGTCACTCCTGTCAAAGCCTGAGCCATCAGCCTTTGAAAGGTTGCTGTTGCATTGCACAAGCCGAAGGGCATCCTCTTCCACTGGTACAACCCCAATTCGCACGCGAATCCGGTTTTCTCCCTGTCCTTCTTTCGCAGAGGAACCTGCCAGAAGGCAGAACCCAAGTCCAATGTGGTGAAGAACTTTGCATCACCAAGTTTGGATAGGCTCTCGTCTATTCGCGGTATCGGGTACGCATCTTTAATCGTTACAGCGTTCAAGTAACGAAAGTCGCAACAAAATCTCAGCTGCCCCCCTTTCTTTTTCGCCATTACTACTCCGCAAGCCCATGGTGATTTCGAGGGTTCTATCATGTCGTATTCAAGCAACATTTCTATTTCCGCTCGGCACGCTTCCGATTTATGTGGCGTCATTCGCCTTGCGCCTTCCCTATGGGGAACGGCGCCCTCTTCTAGTTCGATTTCGTGTTCGACGAAATTACAGCAACCGATGTCCGCCTTATGTTTTGAAAATACTTCGGCGTTCCGATCTAGGAGGTCCCGCAATTTTTCAAAATCTCCCTCACCTATTTTTCCTTTTAAATTTTCTATTTCTGGCAAAACCGGTTTGTCAGAATCTATTTCATATGACGAGGGACGCTCCGGAAAATTCGAGCAGCTTGATAAGCCGTCGTCCGTTTCGGATTTCATTGAAAACAATTTACGAATAGATTTTAATTCATCAATCCTCTTTAAAATTTTATCTTTATTGGCATGATAAGGACAGTCTTTCACACTATATTTCTTCAAGTTTTGTGTCTCTTCATAGTCGGTCCTCATCGGCAATGCGTAACCAAGCTTCTTTCCACGCTGGATTGAAACCGTGGTGTCCAGTGTGTTCAACAACACACTGACACACAGTCCGTTTCGCGTTACCGAGAAGCTCCGGCCTAAAATCACCGAACTCTGACTATTTGGATTCGGTACTAAGCAAACCTGTTTACTATCACTTAACGAATTTAAATTTCTCATTCTAAAAATCGCTACTACAGCTTGTCCTGGTTGTAATTTTACTTTTCTGTCCAAAAAAACTGGTACCTTATTTTCATCTGTTATTATCCTATTAATTGGTCTCTTAACATACTTTCGGTCCGGGTTTCTAATCCGTATTAGACCGTTGTTCAAGTCAATCATCACATCAAAATTCCTGACAAAATCTCTGCCCAAGATGAATTGGTCGGCGTCGTCCAGATTCTCTACCACCAGGAAGCTCATCCAAAGGTTCCGTCCTCCCATGTGAAGGACCGTCACCGGTGTTCTTCCGGCTACGTAGATAGCTCCTCGATTTGCAGCGGCTAGTCGGAGATTCGTAGGAATCAGATCTTCCCGCGTGAAGCCCATTCTCTCCCAGGTTTTTATCGGCATCACACTCACCACCGCGCCTGTGTCCAGAAGCCCTGTGACTCCGATTTTTGTTCCGTTGGTGTCAAGCAGGTGTGCTGTCACATCTGCTTCATATCCAATATGTACCGCGTCTTGTTCCATCATGGCGTCATGGCCTATCCTGCGGACTTTGAGTTCCTCTTCACCCAAATAGATCTGCCCCATTTGGTCATCATCTGTTGTTATGTAAGTCCTAGTGTAGATGCTGATTCCATCCACGTTCAGCATTATTTGATACGGCCCATAGACCTCCAAGTAGCGTCCATGAAGTTTCTTCATGCGAGGGCCACCCGTCGTTAGTAGTGCTCGCACAGCTCTCGACTCAGTGCGTGGCTCCACCTGCCTCAGATAATCTGCATATGTGTCCAAATGCATTAAAGTGAACTCTGATGGTTCACTCAAATTTCTTATTACCTGGTGTCCAGCCACTGAGATTATCGACTGTATCTTCTTTCCCTGCGGCGCCATGCCGAACCTCTTACCGGAGATCACTTTAAGTTTCATATCTAAACTGCTTGGTGTTTTCGTCTCTTCGAACTCCGTTGCCTCGAAGGTATTCAGTTGCTCCTGAAGCTTTTCATTTTCCAGTTCAAGTTTCACTTTTTGTTCGATCTCTTTCGTCACCAATTCCTGCTGTACTCTATTTAAAGCATCCTTTGCGGCTGCCTTATAATCGATCTTGAAGTCATCGGCCGCAGTTGCTGGTTCCGGTACACGTGCTTCTTCTGTTACCGCTTGCATTTTCTTTGCCGCCAGCTCTTGAGGTTTGTCCTTCCTGCGTGCCTCTGCTTCGCTCAAGAGTCGAGCCTTGCTTGCTTTCACTCCTGACAAAGCTTCTTCATGCCTTGGATGCTTGATGTCTGCCACTGCATCCCAGAATTGCTGACAATCTGATTTAAAATGACCTTCCAAGTTGCAAAAGAAACACCTCGGGCCGAATTTCGCAATTACTCCTCTCATGAAAACCTCATGGTCCATCTCTGACGCATCTTCGTCCTCGAGGCTAAAGCCTATTGCTTTCATGCCTTGTTTGTAAGTCTGATGGTCTGTTGAACTACAATTAGCACAAGAGCGTCTCTTGTCCATATCGTCCCTCGGTTTGTACCAATTGTTCCCTTGGTTCGCTGGTCCGTTGTTAAAATTGCCATAATTGTTCTTGTAATATCCAGATCTCGAAGGAGGTTTCAACAATAGATACTCTTTTGATTTGAGCCTCAACTCCTCCGGTGTTGGCGCATTAGTTGATAGTGGTGTGTAATGCGTTGCTAGCATCGTACGAAGTTCATCATTTTTCACACCATCGATGAATTTTGAGGCTACGGTCAGGTTCATCCTTCGGTTTGACTCACTGTTGGCTGCGTCTTCTCAGCATTTCCAAATCATCGAGAAACTTGTCTATTGTTTCATCTTCTCGTTGCCTCCGTTTCTCGAAGCGCATCATCGCCTGGTGCCCCTGCACCCCTGATCCGAAACGGTTTAACAAGATTTCGAAAATTTTCTCAGCAGGGTCACGTTGATACTGTTTCTTAGCCATGACACAGATCAGGGCTGTCCCTTCTAAGTTGCTGGTGAGCGCGCTGCATTCCTGTCTCTCCGACAAGTCCTCTTCCTCGAAATGCAGCTTCATTACCTCTATCCAGGTATCAATACAGCCATCAGATTCGTCCTTGTAGCATCTTGGCTTCTTAAAGACTCTTCTGGACTTTTCACTGCGTTCATTGGTTCTAGATAACCGCGTCAGGAATGTCTCCAAAGACCTGTTCAGGGGTTCAAATGCTGTGGCCATTGCCGTAGCATCCCTTGAGTGTCCCGCCTGAGTGTCCTCACACCTTGTCGAAGGCTCTGTGTGCGGTGCATCCCTGCAATCCGAATCACCATGAGCGTCTCCCGCTTGGCCCATGTAACTCCTCCTCGGGCTTGTATGCCCCATGTTGCCAGAATCGCTCCTCCCGGTCGCATGTGTGCTTTGCGTTGGTCGTTCGTTCGAGGTTTGTCTGTTCCCCGTTGAACTCGCTCTACTGTTCGGGCCCCATGCTGTATTACCCCTTGTGGCATAGCCTGATGAACTGCCCCTGCCTCTAGTGGATCCATACGTCTTCCTCCTTTGATGTTCATTGAAGTTCACCCTCGGTTCCCTGCTGGGACCTCCCGAGTTCGGCTCTCCTTCTTTTGGTCCACTCTTGCTGCTTAGTAGCCCGTCCAACCTATCCATGATAGCCTGAGTTCGCCTCTCCATCATCGCATCTATCTTTGTGTCAAGAGACCCAAGAGACTGCTTTTGCTGAATTCTTAACTTCTCCATGTCGGCTCTTAAGCGTAACTCCCTCTGTTCCGCCTCTCTTGTCATTCGTGACAAGTTCCTCGTCATATGTTCGTCCGTTCTTTCTTTCAAGCGTTTTTCGCTTCTGCCAACTTCTTGTCTGTTGCGGTTTATTTCTTCCCGCAGACTTTCTCTTTCAATGTGAACTGCTCTTTCCAGTTCACCCATCCTTATCGACATCTGTTCATTTTGTTCTCCTAAACTGCCCACTATGTTGTTTAAGGCTTCCTCTAGTGCTGCCCCGTTATCCATGAGTGGCGTCACTAGTGGTGGTGTAACTCTGTCGGTCCCAGGTAGCTTCGTGCTGGTAGAGATCCGGGCCTTGGCTCTCTGTCTTGACGTTTTATCATTATCTATTTCAGGATCCGCTAACGCGTTGCCAAGCCCTCTGGTTCTACTCTCTTCAGGTTGTGGCTCCGAACTTGTCCTAATCGCGAAGTCCTTTGACTGGCCCGGTGTGTTTGCCTCTTTGCTTATCGTTGTCACTACACCAAATTTATCCATGGTTCCAGTCTCTCTTCCGACGTGTGCCTCACTCTCCTGGATCGAACTATTGAGACTGACTTGAGATCCAAAGTCCCCTTGCTCCTCTTCATCCTCTTCCTCCTGGGACTCCCCATCGTTTCCTGCTCCTCCTCCCATGCTGAATGGAAAGATGTTTCCGAAGGTGTTCTTCATTCTTTCCGAGAACGATGATGAGGTTGTTTGTTTTCCAGTTCCGCTTGCCATCATAGTGTTGTCTGTCGGAGATCTTCTAGTTGCCGTTACTTCAGTTGAGATGTCGGACAGTTCCGACATCTCCTCTCGATCCAACGTCCCGGTGGAAGTGGCAAAATCATGGCCTTGTTCTACCGGAGTAGATTCACTCGCCAGCCTTCTGCCTCTCCCTTCCAGTCCATTTACTCCCTGGTTGTCGTTCATGGTATGGTCCGTATTGACCTCCACTTCTAACAGTTCTCTTCGCTCTTCTGAGGTCTTTTGACTTCTCGTTTCAACCATTCTGCCTGAAACCGTCCCCTCTTTATCGGACCGGGTTCGCTTGATCCAATCCACAAAAGGATCGGTCATCGTTTTTCTTTGCTTTTCAGGTATGAATTTCCTAGAGCTATTACCTCGTTTTGGTATCCTTGACTTGTCTAAACTCATTCTTTATTTGTCACTTTCCTATGCCTACTCTTGACTCAATTGCTAGAGACCTTATAGTTTTATTAAAAATAATAATGACACAACACAATAAATTTCACCAGATTCTATTAAATAGTGACCACGAATCCCTGTATGTTGTCAGAGTACAGTTTGTATAAAATTTATTCACACTAGCCGATTATCGGTCCAAAGATCTGGAAACTAGCACAATATGATGTTATCAGTCAATTTAAAAGATAGTGTAGTCACTACCCAATCAAGCACAGTTTACGTTGATTTAAAATCAAAAAACAAAAATATATATTGACACAATATGAATGTATATATAAAAAAACGTATAAGTCTTGTACTCTTAGTCGGTCGCAGTACAATAGTCGAACCTGTCTTTTGAAGAAAAAGCTTTCCCTGCTTGGTGCTGCACCAAACAGACAAAACTTTGAAGGCAGTAATTTTCTCAAGTGGGCGTCTATTGCACCCACCGAGTACTGTGTTACCTATCTGCCTTCGGACTGCCCGAGCTAGACCTACTAAAATCCTCAGGGCAGTCACTTTTCCCAAAAACGTATTATGTTTCAATCCACACCAATGAGTCACGCTCTTTTTAATTTAGACTTAGTGTCGCGAATATCCGAGTTCGGACCTGTTTTGTATTAGTCTGGTTCTTTTTGAGAGGCAAGTTACCAGTGCAGTCACTGATACCTAGCCTGTGTATTAATAACCTAATACCTCTCGCTTTTTAGTCTTTCTTTCGTTTACCTAAGTCCTTAATAAAATGATACCCCTCCGGATTGGCACAAATAGGACCCTTCCGGACTGTCAGAATATAGACCCCTCCGGATTGGGACCCCTCGGAATTAGCAACTATAAGACCCCTCCGGATTCGGACCCCTCCGGTTTTGTGGAAAGTAGACCCCTCCGGATTCGGACCCCTCTGACTTTGAAAAATTTCGACCCCTCCGGATTGGGAGCCCTTAGCTCTGTCAAAGTAGCTTTTTGTAGTTTTCTTAATTTCAGCTTATACCCCTCCGGATACGTTCTGCGTTGCTTTTATGCTGTTTGAATTAACTGGGAAGGGTATAGGGTCCTTTCCTAGACCCCTCCGGATTGAAGTTAAGGCACTTATTTGACAATTCACACTAACGGTGAAGGGTCTTATCACTTGCCTAACTTCGACTTTATTATGGTTGTCTTGTGCCCTCAGCCTTCCCTTTTTGTCTAGAACTGTCCTAAGTTACTTATTTCAATCGCTATCAACTTTTGGTAGGGGTATAAGGGTTTTTCAGAAAAATTTATAAAACGTGAAGGGTGTACCCCGTCCGGATTTGTGTAATTTGCTAAAAACAATCTCAAAAAATTTTCACGCTCGTTTTTCCGAAAAATTTCTGATCCTATTAGTAAGCTCCGCTAATTTCTGAACTATTGGTATCAAGATCAACTCGATATGCTCTGTAGTTCCAAAGTTATTAACCAAAATGTCTTTTTTCCAAACTCAAAAAATTTTCTCTCTTATAGGTTCCGCCTAACTTTTTCCGCATATCTGGTCCTTTCGACCTAAAAATTATTGATCCGAGCTCACAAGGCCTATACTCTTCTAGTTCAATGCAAAAGACCCGATCTAAAACGCTTTTGTAGAAAAAATTTGCGAAAAACTATGCTACCTGGACCCCTCCGGATTGATGAATCCACCAAATCAAACACGTTATGTTCGATTTCTCTGCAACCCGGAAAGCTTTCGGGTAGCGGGTTTTAAAACTCGTAGATTCACTAGTGGACGTTGTCTGAACAACTATTTTTACTGTCCTAACTCAAAGATTTCAAAAAATTTTCTGATTTTATAGTGTTTCTTACTATCAAAAATTGGGAAAATTTGGTTTTTGGTACCAAACTAGTTCCAACCACTTCCGAACTAAAGTTAACCGGTTCTACTTATTACAGTAGTGCAGTTACGATGTAACACACTAACTTAGCGATTTTTTCCGTTTCAAAAAATATCGATATCTCAAAAATCGCGACTTGTGGGGGGATCAAAATATCGCTATTTTGACCCTAAAAACCGGTCTGTTTTCGTTGTTTTTCACTGAAAAACGATATAAGACTATTAATATAGGCTATATAAGTAATAATATTAGTAATACTATACCCCTCCGGGTTTGTTTATTATCCGAATTAAGGTGCTTAACTCGGATATTCGCAGTTCGGTGAAGGGTCACTACAGTGCAGCACTGTCGAGCCCCCCACAGATTACTATCTTACTTTTTGTACCAAAAGGGATACAAAACTTGTTAACGATACCCAACAGTCGATTGTTGTTGTCGTTGAGCCCCTTCTTGTTGCTCCTTGAACTGCTTGCCGGATCGGTCTTCACCCAAGACCCTTCCGAATTGAGCGCAAATCAGCTGACCCTTCCGGATTGAGCGGAATTTATCATTAACGTGCTTAAATGCTCAAATAACCCTACAGTACAAGCCTCACAAACGGGCTACAAAACTGATCGTAACGATCCTGACTGATATAAATGCCTGTAATAACAATATATCTATCAACAACAAACGGGGGGGTTGAATCACATCTTGTCTGGGGGGATGATTTCTACTGATTTTTTACTTTTTTACTGTTTTTGGTTTTTTCGGTTATTTTTTATGTTTTTTGTTTTTCTTTGGTACTATACTACTTTTTTTTTGGTTTTGCTTATATCTTTAAGTGTTTTTGGTCACAAACCACTCAGGGGATGAGGAGACGGCCGATCCCCCCACCCTTCCTGGTTCGTGAATTTTCGGTCTTAACTAGGTTAAAAAACTATTCACGGCAATTCGGAAGGCCTCCGCGTTCCGAACTACCCTTCCGCCCCGGCGGTTTAGGCCTATTAAGGGCGTTAATGTGAGCATCCGCTCGGCGCGGAGTGCTCGTTAACGGTTCTGCCGGTCATGATGTTAAAAAAGAATAACACCCAGGAGCGCCATAAAAACATACATGTAACATTCGCCCGGAAGATACATATCGACGGATAACAAAACTAAGTCTTAAGACGACTGGCTAGCGTCTAAACAGAGCTTTGCATGTTTTTCACCGTCTCTACCAAGCCAGTACTTTTCGGTGGTCTTTCTTACATCGGGTCGACAAAAACGTTACTGCTCTCCGGCTTCGACCAGAACGCTCAAATTAACTGAATTACATGCAAAAATAGTGAGCTCATGGCTGGGTCTCAGTATCCCCAGACCACGAGGTCACTCCTAAAAACAGGGCTACTACTTATTATATTACTATTGTTTTTGTTCAGTAGATAAAAACCATCATCTCCATCGAAGATGGATCAACCCTTTCCCCCAACTCCTAGCACCTCATCCTTGTGAAAACTAATCAAAATATCAGTTAAATTCAAGTCAGGACATGACAGGATACTAAAAGTTTATGTGAGTTAATAAAAGTTTCCGTCCCGAGACCCTTCCGGATTCTTGAATCCGCTGAATCAAGCTCCTTACTCTTGATTTCTCGCTAATCCGGAAGGCTGGTTCTCACCCTTCACCGTTGTTGGCAACGGCCTTGCAACTATTGTAGCAGCACAATAGTTGCAACTCGGAACGTTCTCTGCTATTCTGTAGTTCGTTGTCGTTTTCCAATCTCGATTTTCGTACTGTTCGCAATCGCAGATAAAAGTTGTTCTCTTTTTTCACTCGTTTCTTGTTAAAATGGCCGTTTCAGCATTTCTCAGAAATGTGACGTCATCATTCGAATTTTTGAAAATTTAAAATACTAGAATATTCTAGCCCTCACCGTTTGGCTAAACGTTCCAATAACGTCGCTAATCCTTCGAAATCATCAACTCGGAAGGCTTACTGCTCAAAATTCGAATCCTGCATAAATTGCATTTTGGCCATTCTGGTCGAATGTCACAATGTCACGAAGATTGGGATTACACGGGTGCCCCAACAGAGCAGGGATAAATTAATTTGGGCGATTGTTTCAGAGTTGGCGTAAAATTTTCGAGTTTAGCTGGTTTTCCAACCAAGTTTGACCAAACTTATCAGAGCGAATTTTTGCTATCAATTACCGTTTTCTTATTTTTCGGTTTCTTAGTTCATTGGAATGTTTTCAATTGTCAACACATCCTTTCTACCCATTCCAATTTTGTTGTTTTCTATTGTTATGGTTCTTTGAATTTAAGCTTAAAATTGTCTGTTAATTATATCTGTAAAGTTGACCATTTGACAGAAATTTCACATTTTTGTTTAAGATATGACTGAAGAGTTCTTCGAAGATGAATGTTTCCAATCAGTAGCCTTAGCGCCCATAGATGGTGATGATGATGAAACAAATGTTGACACTGGTCTTACATCAGCTTCTAGCTATTTGAGAAGTGTCATGAATGAAGCCAAAAATCTACCTGAAGTAGCTATTGCAGTTCCCACAGCTTTTAAGCCCAGTAATGGCTTCAAAAAACAGTTGGGTCCTACTATGCGAGTCTTTGCACAAGCAATGAAATATCCTGATGCTACTCTGAATGATGAATCCATAAATTTTTCTCAGACTACTGCTGCAAATGTACCATCAGAAGACTGGCAGGTTGAACAATTAGAACAATTCATAATGCTTCATCATTATATTGAGGTTACAAAAGCTAACATTAAAGAGAATAATGAACGTGGGCCTAATATTCCGAGTGCTAATAACGAGTTCATCTGGTGCTGCGAGCTTTACGGCAAAGAATTTGCGTGCTCTGTGATTGACATTGATGCAATTCCAAGGACATTCCGAAAACGACCGTGGTATACGAAACTTAAAGAGGACTGCGCAGCCAAGAAAAGCCAAAATGCGTAAGTTGTTAAGTTCAGAATTATGGAAAATCTCTTTTTCTTGATCGCTAAGAGATTTTCAAAATATAATTTTTTTTTATTGATTTCAGTACACCGCTCGACAATTTAAGTATTCATTCAACTGAAAATGAATTGAGTGATGGCGCGGAAAGTGACTGCGGAACTGAAATTTTGAATGAAAGAAACGAACAGGTTTTGGAGAGTGACCAACCAATCAGAGAACCAGTTATGTCTTTCATGAGTTTCCTCCCGCAAAAAGCTGTGGAATGTCTGCTTGCTTGGCACCTGGAATGGTTCGACAATATACCTAATGAGAAATCCGATTGCGACAAAAAGCATATGTTGAACAGTTCCAATTGTCTATGGATTTATTCTCTCCTGGCAGTGTTAGAAAAACCAGTTAATCCAGACACAGTTTTTACTTTGCGTCAGCTCTGTAGATTATGCAGGCAACTTAGAACTGTGCTGAATTCTGAGGTTGAAGATATGGATATCACAAAAAACTTAGCAGCTATTAATTTGATCATTTTAATAATAACGAAATATTTTGATCAACATGATCTTGCAGACACGTAACTGAATAGTTTTTTTTTGTATTGTTAATGACAAGAGTGAGATTTTGATAATTTGGATTGTTTTATCGGCAACTTCGTTTAATTAGAGATTGTCATAGGGCAGACAAAATGAAATTGTAGTGGAACAATAATAATTTTGCATTTTATAACAACAGGTTATGGGCCCAGACAACGTTCGTGAAGCGTATCCTTTTTGTTTTACTTAGAATCTTACTTCGCTGGTTTTATTCAGTTATTTGGGTATTGTTTGCTGTTAATTTTTGGTTACAGTCAGTAACAGGTTGTGAACAGTTAGTTCAGAATGGAAAAGTCAAGAGTGTTCGATTTTCCAAAGCTAGATGGCAGCAATTACCGTGATTGGAGTTGGTATCTGAAGTTGTACTTACTGGACAAAGGTTTGTTTGATTATGTGGATGGAACCATAGCGCAACCAGAAGATGCTACTGCAGTTTCAGCGTAGCAGCTTGAGGACAGGAAAGCACTCGCAGCAGTTTGTTTAGCTGTTGAAGCTTCGCAGAGAGTCCATGTGATGGGGACAGAGACGTCCAAGG
Organism: Symsagittifera roscoffensis; assembly: GCF_963678635.1. NCBI lineage: Eukaryota > Metazoa > Xenacoelomorpha > Acoela > Convolutidae > Symsagittifera > Symsagittifera roscoffensis. The sequence goes on along the minus strand of NC_087063.1, from coordinate 319,655 downwards.
CTGCGTGGGACGCATTGTCAAGTCAGTTTGTCAGAGTTTCTTTGTCACAGAAGTGTAGACTGAGAAGAGGTTTCACTCACTCAATTTGGAGAGAGGAGGAGACGTTGTATAGCGTGTCAATGATTTGAAGAATTTGCACGAGGAGTTGCGACAGATGGGACATTGCAATCGTCTGGTATTGTCGTGGCAACTTCTTCATCTTGTACAATTTCTGTCGTAATATGTTTCTGCTGGCTAGAAAACTCTTTTTCTCCTGACAGTTCAGTGACAAGGAAACTATCTTTAAGTAACTGACTCTCCCAGAAATTGACATCTCGACTAACAACCATGCTCCTAGTGACACTGTCGTTAAATTTGTATACTTTCTTGTGATCGGGATAACCAACAAACAGTTCTTCGACTTTGCGTCCAACTTCTTCCTCTTCTCTTTCGGTACATGCACCATCGCTCTACATCCAAAAATGCGAAGGTTCGAAACATCAGGTTTTGTACCAAACCACTTCTCGTATGGTGTAACACTGTCGTTGCTTGGAAGAATTCTGTTCCGTATGTAAACTGCAGTGCGGACTGCTTCCGCCCAGAAAGACTTGTCCAACTTCTCAAATGACAACATTGACTTCGCGATTTCCAGTATTGTTCGGTTCACCCTTTCTGCTACTCCAGTCTGTTCTGGTGTGTATGGAATTGTTGTCTGCCAAAGTATTCCTCTCTCACTCTGGAACTTCTCCATTTCTTTCGAACGGTACTCTCCTCCATTGTCACTTCTCAGAAACTTGATTCGTCTCTCCGTCTGACTCTCTGCCATGTTGCAGATTTTCTTGAACAGTTCTGTGACCTCACTCTTGTGACTCATGAAATACACATGTACATACTTGGACTTGCCATCAATAAAGGTTACGAAGTATCTCGAACCACCAAGTGAGTCTGTTTCCATTGGTCCACAAACATCACTGTGCACAACTTGAAGTAACTCTGACGACTGGTTAACTGACTTCGGAAACGATGTCTTGTGCTGTTTGCCATCTGCAAAGCTCTCACAGAAGAACTTCTCGTGCGCAACATTCCCCATCCCGAGAACTGCTTCACTGCTTGCGGCAACGACTGAACACTAACATGGCCAAAACGTCCATGCCACAATTTCATCGATTTCTCCGAAAGAGCAACTTGAGCTGTTTCGGACCTTGCTACTTCATTACTCAGAACATTTCCACTTGTTGCTGATTTTCCAAAAATTTTACTGCCTTTCATGATAGTACATTGGTCTCCGCTGAACAAAATCTGTGCTCCACGCTTCGTCATTGACGGAACACTCAACAAACTGTTGCTGAGATCTGGCACATAGAGAACATCGTGTAGCCGAACATTTGGTATCTCTTCATTCTCCAGTTTGACTGACATAGAACCGCAGCCATAAGCGCGGATAACGGCGTCATTGCCCAAGTTGACTTCTCGTGGAACGTCGTACTTCTTGTAATTGTCGATAAGATCTAAGTTCGGAGTCATATGCTGAGATGCTACTGAGTCAATAATCCAACTACTCTCACTAACCTTGCTATGCTTCGTCAAACACTTCAGTGCTATCGCTTCCTCCTCCTCACAGGCAGCTGCAACTGCAGCTTTTGACTGCCCTCCTTTCGCATCATTGTTCTTCCAGCATTTTTTGGCAATGTGGCCTATCTTACCACAATTGTGACACTCGACACCTCTTCGAGTCGAAAATTTCTGCTCTTTCTTCTGGAAACGTTTCATGGCCATGTGTCCAACTTTCTTCCAAATGTTGCATCTTCCACTGAACTTTATCATCGCTGTTCTGGCATCTAGAACATTACTGCTTTCTGCTTTTCTGTCTGCCCCACAAACTAGCAACTTCTTCACCATGTCGAAAGACATCTTCTTCTCGCCCATCACATCCAATTAAACAATCAATGACTGGAAATCTTGTGTGGCAAGCTTCCAATCTATGTCATTGCTAGATTGCAATGTCCCATCTGTCGCAACTCTTCGTGCAAATTCTTCAAATCATTGACATGCTATACAACGTCTCCTCCTCTCTCTAAATTGAGTGAGTGAAACCTCTTCTCAGTCTACACTTCTGTGACAAAGAAACTCTGACAAACTGACTTGACAATGCGTCCCACGCAGCCTTGGACGTCTCTGTCCCCATCACATGGACTCTCTGCGAAGCTTCAACAGCTAAATAAACTGCTGCGAGTGCTTTCCTGTCCTCAAGCTGTTACGCTGAAACTGCAGTAACATCTTCTGGTTGCGCTATGGTTCCATCCACATAATCAAACAAACCTTTGTCCAGCAAGTTTAACTTCATGTACCAACTCCAATCACGGTAATTGCTGCCATCTAGCTTTTGAAAATCGAACACTCTTGACTTTTCCATTCTGAACTAACTGTTCACAACCTGTTACTGACTGTAACCAAAAATTAACAGCAGACAATACCCAAGTAACTGAATAAAACCAGCGAAGTAAGATTCTAAGTAAAACAAAACGAATACGCTTCACGAACGTTGTCTGGGCCCATAACCTGTTGATATAAAAATGAGTTCGTCATAATCTCAATTCAATCATTGGCTACACGACAAAACTCTGAAACCAGAAACAATTATGACTACTAGAAATCAAGTGATCGTATTCTGAATCATCACCGATAGCGTCAAGCAGCTCGTGATCAGCAATTGAGGATTGAGTCATGCTCGGTTGTTTCATCGCTCAAGCTCGGTTGTTTCATCGCTCAAATCGTGTTGGTTACGATTGAGCTAGCACAAAGGTAGCTCACTCGAGAAACTTGCCGTTTAAGAACTCGCTGACAACTTCTTTAAGCTTGTTTAAGCTACTCCATACCTGTGGAGTTTGACTTTCTATGTACTTGAAAAAGTACTTGAATGCAACGTTTAATATTTTTTATCGAATTCAACGTTTTAAGTTCTCAAGTTCAATTACGAGTCTAAGCAAGTAGTATGCATATAGTGCGTTAGGATCGGGGGGGGGGGGGGGGGTTGTAATACATGGATGACCATTAGGTATAAATCATAATGGTCACCATGTATTAAATGATCAGCAATGGTCACCATGTAATAATCCTAATTGTCACCCTGTATAATTTTATACCTAATGGTCACTATGTAATAATCCTAATTGTCACCATGTATAATTTTATACCTAATAGTCCTCATGTAAAACTTCGGTATATTATTGAGTATTCCCACTGAACGTTGTGGAAACGGGAATGGAATTAAGTTTTGGTCGGTGCATGTTTTCCCTTCTAAAGTTTGGGGGTATTGGTTTGTTGACATGTAAAATGACGTTATATACCTATTATATGCGACCAAACTATATGGTATATAGGAAAGCACAAGATTTTGGCAGCGTAGCTTAACTGTTGGCTGCGGTGAACGATTTCCTTCAAAAATGCATGTTTTATTGCTGAATCTCGAAGAAAGCAAAATTCGTCAAGTGCGGCGGCCGCCACCTCTAGTTAGGCAAAAATTAATAATCAATTTGACCGAAATTAGAATGAAAAGTTTCGTTTAGCCAAATGAGGTAAAAACAAAGAAAAATTACGAAACACTGAAAACTCTAAAATAATGAAATTGGCTCGAAAATTTCGACATTTCCGTTTTCCGTGTCTACAGGAGACTGAAAAAACGTCTAAAATCTATGACAAAAGCTTTGATTTTATAGAAGGGTTGAACGAGCTAATAAATTGAAGTGGGTAAAGCCAAAAGTGCCGATTAATTTTGCTGCAGCCATTTCTAAGACTTGCATATACCACTTTTTATAATAAAAAGGAAACAATTTTCGGGGCTTCTAGAAAACGTTTAGTATTTCCTATTAACTTTTTTGTGCTAACAGAAATTTTGAAAATATTCATCAAAGCGGACCTAGAAACTGGGGGAAAACTGTTATTTGTGTGCCAATATATACGACAGAACAGAGTAACCATCGAATAAAGCAGGTGAAAACTTATTTGCGACTTTTAAGGAAAGCAGTTATTCAAATTAGAGCAAATTCAATTGGGAAAGACTGAACACAAACTAAGACAAGTTATGGATACAAACTCAAACCTTGATATGAGTTCGGAGTTATAATTTGAGCATCCAAAATTTTTGATTTTTCCATTAAAAGAATATGCAATTAAATAATTTTTAATTTGATACTACAATCTAGTCAACTGTTCTCAGTATCTTCTAATTAGTTTCAAACTGGTTTTTGCAAGCATTTAAAAGTTAGCTGGTTTGCAAATTGTACAAACTTATGATTGAAGTTTTATGTCTGTTTAAGCGGAAAGTGTGTACACATGAGTAGTTGCCTGCTTGTAAAGTACATTCCATGTCTTTTTGTAGGCAAGTACTTATACATATTCGTATATAGGTATGAAAGGCACGTTTCTATGATTTTATGTAAAGACATATGAAAGCCAGTCTGTAATACGTGATTCTTTTTGTCTGAATGTGTGTATAAATTTGTCTTGAAAGTGTGAAGTGAATGCAAGTTGGTTTGTGTGTTTACATGTGCTTGTATTTTAAAGGTCAGCAGAACTAATAAGTGAAATTTTTGCATGTATGTAAGCAAAACTTGCGTGTGTGTCTATTTATGTAAACTGTATGTATCTATGTAAAAGTGTACTATTTTTTGTATGTATAAATATACTTAATCATGTATGCACATACTATTTGTGTGTATTCATTTGAGTATTTAGAAGTTTGTATGTTTTCAAATGTATATTTGTATGTTTTTATATAAGTAAGAATTCTTGAATGCATGTCCGCTTGATTGAGTGAATGAAGACCAGCAATTATTTTGTATCAATGTATATTTTTCAGTTTAAAATTATTTTAAAATTTGCTTGTTTGCTAATTGTTCAAACTTATGGTTGAAGTTTCATGCCTGTTTAAAAGAAAAAAGTGTACACATGAGTCGTAGCATGCTTGTATAGTACGATCTGTTTGTAGGTAAGTACTTATGCATTTTCGTATATGAGTATGAAAGGCACGTTTATATGATTTTATGTAAAGACGTATGAATGCCAGTCTCTAATGCTTGACTCTTTTTGTCTGAATGTGTGTATATATTTGTCTTGAAAGTGTGAAGTGAAATTAAGCTGGTTTGTGTGTTTAAATGTGGTTCTATTGTAAAGGTCAGCAGAAATATTAAGTCAAAATCTTTGCATGTGTAAAAGCAAAATTTTCGTATAATTGGTTGCAGGTTTAAAAGCATGTAAGCAAGTATGTAAAATTTATGTTTGTATGGTAGTTTATTTGCATTCTTCTTATGACGTTTGTATTCATACGTTTGTATTCATGTATTACTATGTACGTTTGTATTCATACTTTATGTAAGACTTCATTTTTGAATGTTTGTATGTATAGAAGTATTTTGCATATATGTATGTAATTTTGTACGTATGGTTGTATGAATGTCTCTAAGTAACTTTATATATGTATGTATATATGTAAGTTTGTATGTATGTATCTATGTATGCATGTATGTATGTGTTTATGTAAGTTTGTACTTATGTATACATGTATGTATGTTTGTATTCAGTAAGTGTGTACGTAATTGTTTTTGTATGTAAGTTTGCATGATTAACCTTATGTAAGTATATAATTGTGTATGAATAAACGTATGTTTGTAATAAAATACGCATGACTGTTTTTTGTGTGTATGCATTTAAGTTTGCAACTTATGAAAATGTGTTTATGATTTTTATGTTTACAAGTATGCAGCTTTATATGTTTGGTGGGGTATATATGTTTGAGTTTAGTTGTAATCGTTTATTTTATTTCATATAAAAGTATATATGTAACTCAATCCAAATCTTTCTTATCTTTCTTCATAAGTTTCTCTAATATTCTAAAATAATCAACCAGACACTATAATGACAGTTTTTTTTTCATTTTCTTGATTTGCAAAATCAATTTGATAATTTTTTTAAAAAAGTTTTCCGCGAAATATTTGATCTTCCAGGTATCCTAATTATGAACGTTTAACTTTGAAAAAGTGGCATATGTTGCATTGATAATTTCAATTTATCTGCAGTCAATGATTATGAAAAATTGTTTCAAAATTGTAACAAGAAAGATCAGTTTTCAAGTTTTCACAAAATTTTGTCGATGGAAGCATCAAACAACAAGTCCAATTGGAGACAGCATGGAGTCCAAAGTGTTTGATGAACTGTTGCTCATAAAGGTAAAGATTACGATAAGAAACTTATTAGAAAAAATTTATGGTTTATTGAGGAAAATCATTGATCGTGCAGACATGCGGCTGGTAGAGCTGAAGACGGTCAGCGAGCAAAGTCTCAGTGACAGGTACTGTATATTTGAAGGATGATTGATCAATCTCTAAAAACTACAAATTTTCAATGGTTTTCATTTGAAAAATCATAATTTTGAATCAAAGTTATAAACTCACAGAAGTGAAGCAATTGTGTAATCAGATAAACAGTCAGTAATGCAATAGCTCAAAATGCTTACGCCTTTTTTCTTGAAAATGAATAGCAAGTCTTTCTGCATTGAGGCTCAAAATTTAAATTCCTCAAGGTAAAACTGTCTAACAAACTTTTTATTGTCAAATTAAACATGTCTTTGTTAGTCGTTCTAGCTTAAGATAACACAACATAATTGACGTTTATCGAAATGCATTGAAACTACAAAATGGCATTTACAAGTTTTCGGAAACTGCTGTAGCCAAATTGGTGTGAAAGCGTTGTTTAGTGTTAAACAGCTATCATCCTGACGGAATTCGAAGATTCAGGTAGAGTGTTGATGATAAGGCTTGATTTCTTATATTAAAATTTCAAACAACTAACCGGTTTTCGAAGACATGTTTTGTTAATAGAGAAAACAAATATCGATGCAAAAAAGAGAAGAAATATCATGATGCGAACTGTTTTGATACTGCTAGTAGTGATCACCTCAAACATATATTGAAAGAAAGGTTGAACTCTTGATAAAACAATTAGTTGCAGATGAATAATTGAATATTTTGGTCAAAAAGCCACCGTATTTTGAGAGACAATAGCGCAATCATGGAAACATTCAAAAGATCAGATTTAGATTAAAAAACTCAAAATTTAATTTGTTGAACAGAGGGTTAATCAATGATAATAACTGATAGCGCTTCAAAATTTTGAATAGAAAGCTCTTGCAAAAACCAGTTTGAACCTAATTAGAAGATACTGAGAACAGTTGACTAGATTGTAGTATCAAATTAAAAATTATTTAATTGCATATTCTTTTAATGGAAAAATCAAAAATTTTGGATGCTCAAATTATAACTCCGAACTCATATCAAGGTTTGAGTTTGCATCCATAACTTGTATTAGTTTGTGTTCAGAGTCTTTCCCGATTGAATTTGCTCTAATTTGAATAACTGCTTTCCTTAAAAGTCGCAAATAAGTTTTCACCTGCTTTATTCGATGATTACTCTGTTCTGTCGTATATATTGGCACACAAATAACAGTTTTCCCCCAGTTTCTAGGTCCGCTTTGATGAATATTTTCAAAATTTCTGTTAGCACAAAAAAGTTAATAGGAAATACTAAACGTTTTCTAGAAGCCCCGAAAATTGTTTCCTTTTTATTATAAAAAGTGGTATATGCAAGTCTTAGAAATGGCTGCAGCAAAATTAATCGGCACTTTTGGCTTTACCCACTTCATTTTATTAGCTCGTTCAACCTTTCTATAAAATCAAAGCTTTTGTCATAGATTTTAGACGTTTTTTCAGTCTCCTGTAGACACGGAAAATGGAAATATCGAAATTTCAAGCCAATTTCATTATTTTAGAGTTTTCAGTGTTTCGTAATTTTTCTTTGTTCTTACCTCATTTGGCTGAACGAAATTTTTCATCCTAATTTCGGTCAAATTGATTATTAATTTTTGCCTAAATAGAGGTGGCGGCCGCCGCACTTGACGAATTTTGCTTTCTTCGAGATTCAGCAGTAAAACATGCATTTTTGAAGGAAATCGTTCACCGCAGCCAACAGTTAAGCTACGCTGCCAAAATCTTGTGCTTTCCTATATACCATATAGTTTGGTCGCATATAATAGGTATATAACGTCATTTTACATGTAAACAAACCAATACCCCCAAACTTTAGAAGGGAAAACATGCACCGACCAAAACTTAATTCCATTCCCGTTTCCACAACGTTCAGTGGGAATACTCAATAATATACCGAAGTTTTACATGAGGACTATTAGGTATAAAATTATACATGGTGACAATTAGGATTATTACATAGTGACCATTAGGTATAAAATTATACATGGTGACAATTAGGATTATTACATGGTGACCATTGCTGATCATTTAATACATGGTGACCATTATGATTTATACCTAATGGTCATCCATGTATGACAACCCCCCCCCCCCCGATCCTAACGCACTATATGTATACTACTTAAGCATACATCTGTTGAAGCAGCTTGCTTTCGCAATGCGATTTTTTAAAGTATTATCGTCTTAGTGTTTAATTGAAAAATGGTTTTCTTAAACATAAGGTGAAAAATGGTCAGGGTACACCCAGCAATTGCAAATCTGGCCACCAAATATTACTGCTAAAATCCTTTATTTTCCGAGATATGGCGTTTTTTTAATGATTGTTTCAATTTTTTTCTGAAAGTTAAGATTTATAAAAAGACTTACAAGATCTTTCTGCTTTGCACTATGAGTTTTGTGAAACAGGTTCTTCCATAACCAGAAATGTTTTGATTTTCGCGATAGGATGAGCTAAAGTCTTGAAAACCGAAATGCAAAACAAAGCAAACAGTTTTGCTGAGCACGTGGGGACATCACAGTATCAACTGCTCTTTCATATCAAGAAAATTATGCGTGTAGGAAAAACAAGGAAAACGGTAAAAGTTCGTGAATGGAACCACTATTGCTAAGTGATGAGTCCCGTAACGAATAAAATAAGGATATATAAAAGCTTAGAGTTTGGCTCTTGGCATAAACTCGTTGTGATTTTCTTGTGTAACATAACCTAATGCATAAAATTGAGTTTTTCCCAAATTGCATAAATATGACTTCTTTTCACTTATGTTCTCTTCTATTAATTTTCCAGTTCCTTCCCCTTGGCCTGGAGGTAAATCAGTAGCCTTTGTACCCTAAGGTTGGGTTCGAGTCGTGGCCTGACCTTGTTTTTTTCAGTTTCAAGGAAATTGAAAAAAATTCCGAGAAAAATGAAATGTTGGTTTCCCGTTTGATCGCCTATGTTTTGTCGGCTAAATTGCCACAACGGATTTGCTTGTGCTGTACACAGTTTTCATTGTAGTTGCTAATGCAAGTGCAATTGTTTAAAGTTACAAGTAAAACTTTTTTTATAAAATGATATTTTTTCGGATGAACTTGTGTCTGCTCAAAGCTTATCCGCTTTTTTCTTTATGTAAATTTTGTTCCGTTGTTGCTGTTTTAAAATTCAAGTGTCTGGCTTGTTTGCCTGGAATGAATTTCTATCGAGACTTATGAAAGTTTATATGACCTAATTTTTTTCAAAAATGTTAATTTTTTTCGGTTTTTCTGTTCTTTTTTTAATGTTTGTGTTGTATCGCAAGTGGTGCGAAGCTCGGCTTCGCCTCTGTGAATCAAAAACTAATACATGCGAATACGGCCCAGAAGTAATTGACCCCGAACAAATGTTGAAAAATAGATCGAAAGAAACAAATTAGTAACACATTTCTTTGAATATTTTATTTTTTTTACCTTGTTCGCAAAGTTTTTTTCCGAACTTTTTTAAAGCAGCCATTTTTTTTAATTTTAAGCTTTTGGGAGGTATGTTATTTGAGTCGTAACCTTCTCTGGAAGTATTTCGTTTGTGCAGCTAGTGATTGTGCAGGAACGTTTAGACGTTTCTTTCTTCTTAATCTTAACTCATACTTTTCCAATTTGCACTTTGTAAACAAAAGGAATCAGGCTTTTTTCTTGTACTTCAGTCACGAGACGACCACTCATAGTGTTTCATCCGTGGAGTCAAACCAATCAAAATTAATCGCCCAAATGCCCTCATCAATTCCAGTTGCCAATCACCAAACGTTTGTCCTTTGGTTTAAAATGGTTTAAAAGACATTTCGCTAATTATGGTAGTCAACGGCTTCGGCAGATCTCATAAAAATCGATGTGGTTGACCTAAAAACATGTACAGAAAAATTATTGGATAAAACTGACCACTGCTTTTCTGTAATGTTGCAAGCGAATAGTCTGTTGTGCTGATTTTTTTGTCAGGAAGAAGTCCAAAAATTGGTTCAAGCTTATTTTGATCTTTTGTGTTATGATTTTCGATTTGCTTTTGAGTTCAGTTCGAATTCATTGGGTGAAAGAAACAACGTTCTCTCATTACTAGCGGCAACATCGCATTCGACAGGGCGAAATGTAAAGCATTTGTGCAGCAACGGCACAAACATCTGCTTGAATGGGAAGAAGCAATGGCGCTACACGGTCGGAAACAGGTGGTAAGCAGGCGGCAAGAGATAAAACACGACGGTCGCACATGCAGGGTAGAGGGTTGTGGTCGAGTATGCCAGAGCAAATAGGGTAGGGCAACACACGAACGACGGGGTCACCGCCAGGCGGGGAAGAGCTTCGTATGCCCAGGATGTCAAAAGGTCTTTCCAGAAAAGAGCCAACTGGCAAACCACTTCTAAGGTCTGTAAAAATCAAAACCAGGACGAAAACAGCATTACCACAAACCGCTTCACGTGCCTAAGGTCAGTTTTCCGGGATGCGGAACACAGATAACGACGAACAACATAGCCAGAAACATGGCTAGAACTGGGTGTCAAGCTCCGAATCTTCAAACCGAAGGCCCCAGGGCAAAAATGGGGAACAAGACGAGAGAGAGAGAGAAAGAGAGAGCGCGAGCGAGAGAGAAAGAGAAAAAGAGAGAGCGCGAGCGAGAGAGAGAGAGAGAGAGAGAGAGAGAGAGAGAGAGAGAGAGTGTGTGTGTGTGTGTGTGAGTGTGTGTATGTGTGTGTGTGTGTGTGGTGTGTGTGTGTGTGTGTGTGTGTGTGTGTGTGTGTGTGTGTGTGTGAGTGAGTGAGTGAGTGAGTGAGTGAGAGAGAGAGAGAGAGAGAAAAAAAAGAGAAGAGAAGAGAGAAAAGAAAAGAGAAGAGAGAATATGAAAACTGAAAGTTTGAAACAAAAAATCGTTTCAAACTTGAAATTAACTTCTGGTTTAAACAAACTTAAAAATGGCCAGTTTATTTTCGAAATTTTTATTGATTACTTCTAAAGCAGTTTTACCTGAATTTAAAGACTTTGATTAAAAAAGACAATATTGCAGGCTTGCCAACTAGTTCATATTTTATGAACTAGTTCATATGGTTCATATTTGTTTCATATTTGAGCCAGAGTTCATATTTCATGTTTTTAATTGTTTTTAATGAGTTACACGTAGTGCGTCTATTTTATATAGATTTTTTATACCTTCATTTTTTTCGAAAGTTTTCGCAGGTCTAAAACTAGTTTTTCAAGGTTTGGCCCAGGTTCATATTTCGTTTTATAAAAGTTGGCAGGCCTGCAATATTGTCGATCAGTTACGGAATCGAGCAGAGAAGTTGGAAAAGCGACTGGATCAACAGGAGCAGTTTTATTGCTTACTCAAAATAACAACAAGCCTCTCTAACATCAGGTATGCGAATTTTCAAATGTTTATTTTCAGTACGAAATTCAGCCGAGTAATTATTTAGGTTTACCTGTTTTTTTTTGGAAAAGAACGATATTTATGGGCGAAAATCATGGCTGGCGAGGATGTCCAATCCAATAGATTCAAAGCCTATGTTTATAAATGAATGGCTGCTCTCCCCCCTCCCGAAACAGCGCGAGATTTTCAACGCGGCAGATAAGTTGAACTTGATTTCGACAACCAATAATGGTCAAGCAAAGGTTTTTCCGAGACATGAAAACACTGGTCATTTTAAAATTGTTGTAGTTAAAAGCACTAAAGCTGTTCAGGATATCAAAAACACAGCTGAGAAAAAACATGAACGATTTTATCGGGAAATTCGCCGACTGTTCCACTGCTTGATACTTATACGTTGCATTGCACCATGAGTGATCATTATGGAATGCTTTTTTCTATTATACATCAAAAATGAGCTAAAAGAGCATGACTCAATTTCTGGACAAAATTTGCGAAATTTGGGCACCACTGGTAATATTTTGAACTATTTGTTCTTTTGTATCATGAACTACACTACGTACACTCTAGAAATTGTATAGAAAAAAATGCTGAAATTCTAATTAATAATTTAAACGAGTTGTGCTCTCAAGAAACTAAAAGAACAGAAATAATTGGTTTCATAAAATATCAAAAATCAGATGAAAATACGGGATAGAAAACTGAAATGTTGGGTTAAGACTGGGTTCTTGTATGATCATAAAAGGTATAAAGAGTGAAGAATTGCAACAAAAACCTTATAAAATTTTTTTTTTCTGCTGAAAAAGTCAAATTGCCAAAAAAAGTTTCGAGGTATATTATAAATTTTGTAAGGATGAACAGTTAACAAGAGAAGTGTGTGTGGATGCCTTTAATTGTTGTTTCTCTAACATCGGAGAAAATTTGAGCAAAAAATTTTCTTCCCAAGAACTTAGAAAGTGTGCTTTATCACCCATAAATGAACAATAAGTTGTAGATTAAATTAAGAAATGAAAAAGTGCAAATAGTTCTGGCCAATGGCATTAATAACGATTCGGCATCTGTAACACGTCAGCCTCTTGCTAATTTTTTAAATGAATGTTTAGATTAAGGCGTATTTACTCAGTCTTAAACTGGCGAATGACATGGCTATACCGAAATGTGAAATTTTTTGATATCAACAATTATAGAACCATAAGCCTGCCAAGCTCTTCAAAAATTGAAAAAAAAATGTATACAAACGACTAATGTCGTTCAATAAAAAGGTTACATTTTAAAACTAGAGCAATTTAGGTTTCAACCAAAAAGATCATGAGTTCATGATTTGTTTCGTTTCAGAGTTCATGAAAAATTCAATTGATAAAATTTTTTGGAAACGCCTGTTCATAGACGTTGAGAGAGTTTTTGACTCAATTGATCTTATCATTCTGTGGAAAAAATTGCACTGCTATGGATTTCGAAGAAAATGTCACAAAATTTTTTTAGGAAAGGCTCAGGTTTTGGGAAATTTTTTTTTTCTTCTAATATATCATTGATATGCCGTATGTATGGACTAATTCAAAAGTTGTTCCATTTGCTGATGACACCACAGTTTTATAATGCTTGCGGTAATACTAATAAGGAGCTAGTGATATTGAAATCTATACATTATCTAATTGCTGTTTCACTTGCTGTAGAAATCCCTATGCTGACCTGTTAAACCTTTTTCAACGTACATGACTCAACTTATTAAATTAGACTCTGATATGCCTCCGAAAAAAATTGTTTTACTTTGCAGATCCTCTCGGTCTCCCTTTCTTTAAATACAGCAACATCTATCCAAGGATTAACAAGAATTTCAATCAAGTCATAGAACTGATGACAGGAGTTCCAATGCAAAACTCAAACTCTACATTTTGTGGTTCTTTTTGTATTTATATTGCTTTTTTGGTTTTCAGTACAAACTTTAATGGTGACGCTTCGGATTTTGTATACGTTAGTGATGATGTTTTGAAACGTTTCATGACTCATATGATTTCTCATTTATTAATTTTTACTTAATATGGTTTAATTTTATATACATTTCAATTTATAAATTATTGCGTACTAATTAATTTTTTTGTCCAAAATGTCTGTCAGCAAGGAAGGAAAGGTTGAAAGAGTGCAGATAGCGCAATCCATATTTAGCCAAGCTGCAGTGACAACTGTAAATTTTTTACACTATGATTTTCAAGTTAAATTCATAATTTACTTGGTGAAAATTGCAAATAGAAACCATTGCAGATTTTATGGGGACTATAAGTTAAAACTTAATACATGGTGACAATTAGTATTATTACATGGGAACTATTAGGGATAAAATAATACATTGTGACAGTTAGGATTTTTACATGGTGACCTTTGGTTGTCATATAATACATGGTGAAAATTATAATATTTACCTACTGGTCATGCATGTTTGACAACAAAGATCATGATGTACTATATGCATACTACTCATGATTTTTGAAAACTTTTCGAAATCCTTAATCTGAAAAAACGTAACAAAGTTTGAAATTCTCAACACTGGTCGGGTACTGAGAAGGTGCTCTTAAGGAAATTTATATCTGGACTCCAAATATGACTACTCAATGCATTTTTTTTCCTAGATATAACGTTTTTGTTTTTTCAAAAATTTGAAGTGTTCAATTTAAAAAAAAACCTATTTGAAATTTTGACGCATTGGTGGGGTGAGCTCAGGTTACTACCAGCAATTGCAAATGTAGCATCCATCCTAATATTATTGCTGAAAATGTTCAAGTTATCGAAATTGGAATTTTTAAATGATATTGTAAAAGTTTTCGTTGAACTAAGAATTGAGCTAAGAAAAAAGTCTGAAATTTTTAAATCAGTTACGCTGGATTTATTTATTGATCGCAGCAAATCATCATCCGATTTTTTCCTTGTAGATTCAAGTCTGTTTCTGTATGTATACTAGCGTCACTTTGTGTGTTCTTACGAAGCTTCTTTTTTCTAACCTACTCGCAAATAAAGTGTTCACTTTGTAACATTCGTCTACTGCAGTCACACATGAGGCTTAAGAAAAATAGGCCCTATAACCATTGGCTCAAGAGTCAGGGACACTATCTCTTGTGTTTTTGTACCTCAAATCAGTCGGAGCCAATTCGGTTCGCTTGTGACATGAGACTACGACCCGTTACAGCTTAAAGGCTACTACTAAAATATCCCCCCACTCTAGAATTAGAAACGTCCCCATACTTAGGTCTCTAGATACCCAAAATACATGAACGCCATTAAAAACCGGGTCGGAACAATCCGTTAAGTTATTTTTTATTAGACAGTGGAACTTTGATCCATTTCAGATGGATCAACCTAAAACTCGCCTTACCTCAACATAACAATTGTAAAACACACTCTAGAAATTTAAATTTGTACTCACATTGTAGCACGCTCAAGAACCAGGAAGTAAATAAGTCGGTGAGCAACTCAAGAATCAATAAAGTAACTAAAATGAGTTTAATGTTAGTCAGTTTTAATAACAAGAACAAGTTTTTACTCTGGACTGTAAGTTCTCGTGAACCATTGGGACACTCTAGCTGTCCACCTTTCCACTGAAGGTTCACTCTGGTCCAGTTGATAATAGTACTCCAATCACAACAATCCAGTTCGTGGGAATGCTCTCGTCTCTGTTTTAGATGGGACAGCTCTACTCTCGATTATTATTGCTACTGAAATTGCGAATAGCAATTTCCCACTGATTTTTCTAGCAACTTTCCCGCGATTGTCACTCTATCGTTCTGACTTCTCTTTTCTGATTTTCAGTTATCGCGAGAAAATCGTGCATGACAGGTTCCATTCGAAATTTTGAAAAATTAAATTTCACTCCAAAATTAAGTGCTTTTTGCTTCTCTCAAGGTCAAACTTCCAAATATGACCGACTGGCACACTTATTTGGAAATTTCACTGTAGCATTGGAAATTGCATAGCATTAATTCTCTGCTTTGTTTGTGACTCGTGTTTGGCTATTAAGTATTACCCTTCTGTGGCTGAGTGGTTAAAGTGTGAGACTCTTTACCTCTAAGTCGCATGTTCGAACCCGAGACGTAGCAGCATTTTTACTTATTCGAGGCTCATTTGTACTTTCACTTGCACTTTATAGAGCTGCTTTTTTGTCGTGTTCTCGATTGTATTTGCGAAGCGAAGCTTCGCCTCTGTGTTTTAATCTCAATTTCTACCTTACAACCGACCGAGAGGTAGAAATTATCTTTTTCATTACTTTTGGCGTTGCTTTTCGGCTATATTGAAATGATTATATACTCGCCTCGTTTCTTCATCCTTGCGATTGGTAAGGATTTTAACTTTAGGTACTTTTTACTCTCGCCATTTGCCAGGCTACTCCAATGGGAGACTATTGCAACCGGGCTGAATTGTTCCCACTTGCTGCAACTTGTTTTGAAGTCATTTAAACTGATAGCACCATTCGGCGCATGTTTGGCTAGATGAAACTCGCATGCCTGAGACGATCGAGGCTTGGAAGTCGAATCCGGATGGGTTCTCGTTTGTTTTCCAATTTTGAATTTTTCTGCATTTTCGACGTATCATCCGTTTATTTTTTGTGGGGTTGGTTCTCGTAGATAGGATTTTCTAAATGGTTCGACTCTTTTTCTAACTTTCATTCAAAGTACCATTTCCAAAACTGCGCTAATTTTCTCTGTCAAATTCGTGAGTTTATGCAATAGAGTCTATGACAATGAATCGCTGTTATTATTGAATAGAGTTTTCAGCTCAACTTCATAAGAGAGAAATAAATATTGTTGGCTTTGATATATTTCTTGTCAGAGCCACTCAGTTTTATATGGAAAGTGTTGTTTTTTTTTCATTTTAGTACATGTGTTAGTTTTGCTATCCTGTTCTATTCTGTAATAACAGCATGAATTTGATTCCTGTCTGTGACGAGTAGCTGTACTTAAACTCTGGTTCCATTCAACACTGATGCTAACAGTAGTGTTGCTAAATGTGAAACTCTGTACAACTATGCTCTTCATGTGATTGTTGATATATGAGGGTGGTGTGTCTTTCAGATATGAATAACAGTATGTATTATCATTCTGCTAGCTCCGGTGGAGACCGACTGAGCAATACATCGATTGGTTCCCACAGGAGCGAGAATTCGTTTTTGGTGAGAGAGCAACAGCTGAAATGGCGTCGAAGTGCTGCAATGAACTTGAAGTCCTTCTACATCCAGTCCACCCTCGCCGCTCTCTCGTTCCTGGAATTCTATCTGTGCCCTTCTCAATTGTTCCTTCATTGGAGAGAGGCGAGAAGTTTATTTGTGTGGTGCATAGGTCTTCTTTTCTCTGCTAGTTCACTCATGTGTCTGCTATGTTATCTTATTTTTCGAAACAAACCTTTGTTTGCTGCGAAACAAGACAAACCAACAAGTGGCTCATTTTTCAGCGCTAGAAGTCCAGTGGAAAAGTTGAATCTGAGTCTGACGTGTTCAGAGCGAAAGAATGATCCGCTCAGTACAAGTTTTAGCTGTGTGCGTTTGACCACTTCTCAGAATAGTTCTCAACTGTCCTTTCTGAATAACAGTCAGAATTCAGCCTCGCCTTTGAATAATATGTCGACATCTTCCCTGTCGAACACCTCCCCAAGTGGAAGAATGAACCAATCTTATGCAAATGCTGGATCAGTCCCTAACCAATCAGTTTCGAGGTCGCCACTCTCGCCGAACGAGTCTTTGAACATGACCAACAGTAGTTTCAGGGCTCAAAGTCGCAACACCTCATCGTCGACCAGACAGCGCAACTCGCTCATTGCTGCCGCTGAACAGGTAATGAAATAATATAGTCGTGTTGCTTTTTCAGTGCCCTAAAAGCATTTCCCCGTCTACCTTATTTGAAAGCTTTCTGCGTGTCTGAATCCAAATTTAATTTTTTAAATTGATATACAACTTTTTTTACCCAAGCGGAGCTAGTAAAAGTTTTGCTTATTTTGGTATCTTTTTGCTAATTATGACACTGGGAATATGAACATCTTCAGTGTTTTTTACCTTTATTATCTATCCATGTTTCAATTTGGTCGTTCTACTTGAAAAAGCAAACAATAGTCTCAAAAGCGATGCACGTGAATAAATGAATTTAAATACATTGGTTTTTAAGCAACCATGTAGTAATTTTGTTTGCGTCTAAATGAAAACCGTCTACGCTACTGACGTTGTTAAAAATTCATTGCCTTCTGTACGTGTTCAGTTTGTCATGATAGACATTAGTTAGCTTGTTTATCTTATCGCGAAGAAAGAAAGAGAATAATAATTGGTACTGAATGGCCGACGAAGAAGAACCCTTCAGAGCCCATAACTGGAAACAGTTGACCCCACAACAGCTGAGAAATCTGCCGGCGGTGCAGAGGGGAAAGTATTTGGCCTATGAGGAACCCCCGAAGGATGTGTTAGACGCTCAGGAGGCGACTCTGAAGCGAATCAGAGAGACCTACAAGCAGAAGAAAATGGCCACCAAAGGAAAAGAACCAATTGATTTGGGCAAGTTTCTTTACTTTTCTCTTTGTTCTCATCCAGCAGATATGAGGTTCCTGTTAGTATTTGGTAAAGTCGAAGTTGTGCTGAAAAACAAGCAAAGATATTTATTAATATTTAACACATATTTTTCCACCTTTTTTCTAGTTTTGTGTTTACTGCCAGTTTGCATGTTTCTTGTTTTGGACTTTTTCAAGTTATATGCAACAACAAAAAATTCTCCACGCTAAGCTTATGTGAATTTGTGATAGTTTTCGAAATCTGGTTATCGACCTCTTCTATTATCATTATTTACCTATAATTTACCTATCTGAATCTTTTGGTGTGCAGGTTTTTTATAATTAAGAGTCGATGAACGCAGTTCAGAATCTTATAGAGGTCGGGATGATTTTTTGAAGTTGCGCTCTCTGACTACGAAAGTGTTAAGGTCGCGAAAAACGTGATCAAAGTCTAATTTCGAACGTGGAATTTAGTTTTCAGAAATCCAATGTTACAAATTTTGTACATATTGATCCAGTTTTCTCAAATTGAGTTCGTTTTATTACGTTTGCGATTAACAAGCGTTGTCAAACCGGAATATAGACTTTTTTGGGTGAACAACTAGCTCAACAAAATCAGTGAATCAGTTAGCACGACTCTTCTGACAGCAACAGGACAGAATGCTTGTCAACGGATTGTTTTTGCAATTGTCTGTATTCTAAATGGCCGTTCCATTCAAGTTTTCATTGTTGGCTGTAAATCAACTGTTGTTATTAGTTTCTTTTTTTTTTGCTTATTTTCTGCCTTTTTTTCACTTTAAGGTTTTTTCGGCTTTAATGGTTTCGGATGATGCATATCTGTTTAGTTGGCTCATAGTTTGTCGTAAGAAGCACCAAAGTTTTTTGAATTGCTTTTATGCTTACGAAAGGGTAGAGGGGCGTAACACTTAGGAATTTTGTTTTGGCTCAATTTTGATTTTTTTTGGCTCAACAGTCGTCTACCCATGTTTTGCCTGATCTGTGTCCGCTCAATGACTTTAATTGTTAATGCTTATTTTGCGCTGGCAGTCGTGTTTCTTAGTAGTTTTTCTTAAATGTATCCAATTTTTTATATCATTTTGTTGATCATTTTTTTCCGACTAAGCTTGCGTCCTATTTTTTTTTGGGCTAGGTGCTGTTCCATTTTTGTTGTATCGCAAGTGGTGCGAAGCACCGCTTCGCCTCTGTGTCAAAAAGTGTCAATTATAAAATTTTCTTGATATTCAAAGGCCATGAATTTTCTACTTTGAAATTGATATGTTGAGGTTTTTCCAAAACGTAACATTTTTTTTCTGTTTCTTGACTCTTTTCCAACTGTCTGTTGATTATGTTCATTTAGTGAGCAATTAAGAAGGAAGCGCATAGTTAATGCCAGTCTTTTTTTAACAGAGCGAGAAAAGCAGGAGATTTTGATTGGTCAGCTGAAAGCGGCAGAGGCACGCAACAGACTGAAGGCTATGAAGAGTAAATACCACCACTACAGAGCAGAGGATGTGGCCCATTTGATCACAACACAGCCAACCGCTTTAGCCTCCGTGAAGCTGGAGTGTCTGCTGCCTGCCAAAGAAGAGGACATGAACCTAAAAGACCCTCTCAATAGACTAAAGCGAAGGAGGGTTGAACGAATTCTCGATGATGTGAACTCTTACGCTTAGACTATTTGTTATATAATTAAGTTCTGAAAAAAAGTTGTTTTGTCTGTGTTTTTGTTTTTTAATTTAGCATGAATTGATTGAATCAGTGTGGCTATAGTAATTTAAGTGTACTCTGGGTCAAGTTAAGCTTATAATCAATTCATAAAGTAATCATAATAAATTGTTTTTAAAACCTATCTAACATTTCATCACTTTTTTTTATATTCTTTTTACAAAACGCCGATCATTTTGGTAGATCGCCAATAGACAAAAATTTTCTATTTTCAGGCGTCTAGCATTTTAAACTTTCGCATAAACGAGTTTAAGTTTTCTGAAATCTTTCAAATTTTATACACTCCGACTTGTATAATGTGTTACACAAACCAGATTCTCTATTCTTCTTCAAGATGTCATTGGGTTCATTTAAGTATTATAACTTTTAATAGGAATTTTTAAGCATAATTGATGTTTTTTTAAATTCATTACTTTGAATCGATCAAAAAATTGAGGCATAGCTTGGAATATTTTAAAATTCCGTTAATTATTTTTTGCCCAAAATGTAATTCTCTAAAAACATGTGGATGGACCTGTCGAATTCGGTATTTCTAGCAATATGTAAAAAATACATAAGAAATCTAAGCTAGGAGGACATACAATTGAAAAGCCTTTTCATCCTACACCAAAGTTAATATTTTGAATGCTTATCAAAGACGAGTTGTTGAGTTTTCAGTCTCCCTGTCTTGATATTAGTAATTTTAGCGTAATTGATAAACTTATTTTAAAATTCTGGGGGGTATTTTGTTCTCAACGCTTGTTCTAATAATTTCAGTCGTACATAAAGTGGAGTTCCTTTACCGTATAAAGTCGTTTTTGATTTCTAATTTGTTTTATTGACCGCATCGGTTCTTGAAATTATAATTTTTTATTAAATGCTTTATATTATTTTCAATGAATTTTTTTGCTTTTAATAGTAGCAGTATAAATAGCTACGCCCTATTTTACAATTGGTTCAACTTATGTTTTGTACCCTTTTACAGTTGATTTGTTTTTTACCCTTGCGATGTTCAAGGGTGTTGCAATCGGGTACTAGACTTTTTCCCCGTAAATATTTTTGCTCGTAGAAAAGTAAAATTAGAAATGGTAACTTAAGGTTCAGTTTTTAATGAATTCGATTTTTGTTGCTTCTCCGGCTTTTTAGTCTGGAGGTTTTGAATGCGTCTGGGATGGCAAAGGTCCTGGTTTCGAATCTGACAGGACCTATTTTTTATTCCGGTTCAAATATTCCGGTTCAAAAATTTGTCGGCTAATGATTGTCTGCTTATATTTTTTCGGCTGAGTTGCCAATCGTAGAATTGTTTATTCTTAGTTTTTTTTACATCATAATTGCTTTTAGTGTTCTGATTCACTTCTGCTGTTTGCAATTTTACTAGCATTGAATTCGTATAATTTATTTTTTGCTCTGAAATTTCATTCTGACAATATGAGTTCGACCTATTTTTTATTGTATTAGTGATCTAGTTTCGAGTCGCTTCAACGAAAATATATTTTTTCATGCTCACCTCTGGATCGCACACAATGCTAAAAGTCTCCATACAAATTATAGTTCAAGTTTTTCATGACAACATTTTTTTTTCTTTTTTTTTCGTTTTGATAGGTTTCCGCCTGTTATATCGGCTGATTGGCCACGTATTGCGTGTTTTGCTGAGCGAAAAGAGTTCGTGTATGCGTGTCTGGGTTTTGAGCGCGAGGCGGACCTAATAACTTCTTGTCTTCAATTTTTTTTCGTTTTTCCTTTGGGCTTAATAAGTTTCGGCCTTTTTTGATCGGCTTCGTGGCCTCATATCGTTTCATTTGACAAGCAAAATTTTTTTTGGCGTTTATGTGTTTTGAGGTGGATGGGGACTTAAGAAATAATTTACATATTTCTTTAGTCTATTTGATTTTTTTACTTAAAGGTTTTCTGACATGGTATTTAAAGGGTTTCGTCTTTTTTTACCGCTTGGTCCATTGTCTTTCGAAGCTTATTTCACATTCTAGTGTCTTGACATGTTTTTGTTTCAAAACTACCATTACTTATTTTCATTTTTTCGACATTTTCGATTTTTTACAGGTTTTAAGCTGATAAAAAATTCGCATAATCTGTTTTTTTTTCTTCTGAACCTCGTTTATATATTTTTCCTTACCAAATCTTTTATCAGGTAAACTTCAAGATTTCTAAATTTTTTTATGCGCTTATTACTTTTATTTTCTGTTCTACTTTTCATTGTGTTTTTTTTGAGAAGAACATTGCTTTTTTGTCTGTGTTCATCGTTATTTGGTTCAGAGCTTTTGATGGCTTTTTCTTCTTTTTCTCTTCTACAGTCGATACTGTACTGCAGTATCATCAGCGTACAAAACTAACTTTGACTGGTCATTGTCACATTTAATATTATTATTATTGAAGACAATGAGTTAAAGATGACCTAATATAGATGCTTGTGGTTCACCAAATTTGACTGGCTGGGTGTTTGCCTCATTACGATGTAAAAAATACAGTAAGCTGTATGTGACAAATAAGATTTAATAATTTCATACACTGGCCATCGTAGCCCACCCATAAGAGTAACGTTTGTTCAAAAGTAGGTTGCGGTTTTCAGTATCAAAAGCTCTGTGGACGTCCAAGAATATACATTGTTTCATTTGATTGAGGATTCCACAAAAAAAAAGAATTTCTTCAATTGACCAAAGGACGAATTTGTTGTTCCACGTTTGCTTCGGAACCCATATTGTGCATTGTCATTTATGTCAACAATTTATGCCAGTCTATTATATAAAACTCTAAACTGAGCTCTTAACTTTATATTAAGTATAACATGGGTATCAAAAAGATTGACTGTAATGGTCTTAACTAATTTTTCGCCTTCAGTGCTTAAAGATATATTGAGTTTTTCAACTTCTGCATCCAAAATATCATTTTTTGATTGCTGATGGTTCCCTCTGACAAGTTTAACTTATAAACGGAAAATTAACTCTGCTGTATTTTTAGCGTCTTTTCTTGTGATAAAAGTTGACTTTTCTCGTGATAAAATTTTTTTGTTCGCTAAATCAATAATTTTTTCACTAAACTTGCTTGATGTTTATTTTTCCCTGGAGCTTTCGTTGTATTTTTCTGACACTTTTTCGTCTCGGGTATCTCTTGTTAACTGCTGCGTTATCGATTCGTCATCCAATGCTTCTGTTATAAGTAGTTTGACAATTTTTCTGGTAAGACTTTATGAAATTAACTTGAAGTACCTCATGAAATTTCACAAAAGTTCCATTCATTTTGTCATGTTTTCCGGTTTCCAACGTTTGCAGATGTTTTTGAATAGATGCTTCAATTTTGGATGATAAATCTCATACCACGCTCCTTTCATTGGTGTAGTTTCTCTCGCCCTTCTCTAATATCCCCTGATTTGTATACTACGCTATAGTGGTCTCATATTGATGTTTTCAGGACTTCAGCACACCGTTCAATATGAGAAAATTAGGCAGCTTTGAGTATTCTTGATTTCAGACTTTTCCTAGTAAACACGTTTTAAGCATAAATATGAATGCTTGATTTTAAAAAGTACGCTAAGTTTTTGAATGTTATTGTCAGATGTTACCTTGACGACTTTTTGTTTTGTCATGTCTGATATGAATACCAACTCCCTCTACTAGTTTTGTTCTGCTGCTTTTCTCGATGCACTGCAGTACTACCACTGGGCTCTGTAACATAGTGCTACTCGCCTATGTTAGTCATTCTTAACTAGTTACCATAATTGGAGTATATTAAATATTCAATTGCTATTCTAAAAGTCAATGTGAAAGTGTTAGATGATATTTGCTTAATGTAAACAATAAACTGATGAATGTTCAGTAATATTGAGAGAGCCATTATAATCAGGAGCTCGCCAAAATTAGACAATTTAACTAGTAATACTCACTTTTAATTGAACAGAAAGCCAGTTCCTTAGAAGGTTGAAACTGACATCACAAAGCACATCCCTGAGTTGAAGATTCACAAGCCTAGACCGCACATCCAACACTCGTACATACTCCAACGCTCTAGAATACGAAACGTCCCTTAACATAAATCAATCGATTATAGCCAGTAACGACATATAACATGGCGACTATGAGTGGGATGATGTTACCAACCTTTCAAGACAAGCTGAAGCTGATTGCAAAGTGAGAGTGAAAACAAGACGACATCCAACACAAGACGACTTCCATACGCCACAAGCTGAAACAAGATCACGGCAGTAACTGGCTCAAACAGCAGAAAAGCGGGGCAAAAACAGAAACTGACTACAGCCAGTGAAAGACGACAGCAAGGGGCAAAAGGAAACGTCAACTGTTTTGTGTTGATGACAACTACCACACTTCTCCAGGAAAGTGATACAGTGTACAAAAACAGTTAGTTAAAACTTAAAACTCTCGGTGCTTAAAGTAAAATTGATGAGTGCTCATTTGAAACTAGTCATTTGAAATCATCCATGAGAACCGTCTGAAAACCTTTCCAGTGCTTAAAGTCTAACCAAATTTCAAAAAGAAAAATAGTGGAATAATATTAAAGCCGCAAGACAAATTAACTTAAAAAGTAGAAAGTTTAAAAATATAGCAACAAGAGTTAATTAACTCCGACTCGTAACTAATCATAGTACGAGCTATCTATATATTTTCTCAGAGACGATAATTACGTCCTTAAAACTTAAGAACCTACTAGGCAATAATTATTTCCACTATAAAATAGCGACTGATTCATCTGAAATCATTTTTGAATCAGAATTGACTATCATTTAACTGAGATAAGATGGCGCACGCTCAAATCTCAGTCGAACCGTATGGTGGAAGCGACACAGAAGACTTCTCCCAATTTGAACAGCTCTTCCAAGGATATGTGGGAGTAGCGGGAATCGCCAACGATCAACGAGCCAACTTTCTACAATTGCACTTGCGAGACAGCGCGTTGCGATTTTACCAGACACTTACCGCTTTAACGAGAGCAGATGTACCTCTCAGTCTAGCGGCACTAAGAGACCATTTCTGCAACCCTCAACTGCAAGAGGTACACGTTTTGAAACTTGAACAAGCCAAGTTTGACATCAAGCGAGATTCAATAGAGGACTACCTGGTTAACCTCACAAAAAAGCACAGCGAGCCTACCCGACACCGGACTTACCGGCTGTTGCTCCAATCGATGCAACGCTAGCAGGAGCTGCGGCTGTTGCAGACACAGCGCGTTTCCACAGAGAGACAGCACAGCGCCAAGAACGACTTGACGCCGAAAACGATAATAGGAACAACCAGATTAAACGTCTATTCATTAAAAGCATGCCTAACTGGCTTCGCTCGAAGATGATGGAACAACCAGCGGCGGCAACAGTACAAGAGCTCTGCAACCTGGCACGCAAACAAATGACAATTAGAGACGTCTGTCGTAATGAGGATTACCCAGAAGATAGTTTCAATGAAATCGGAGATACAGTTTCTCACAACCTAATCAGTGCGTTGTCAAAACTAACAACAGCCCAAGAGCAGATTGAGAAACAACTCAATGAAGTACGCAGTGAGCTATCGGACCAAAGAAAGATGATCCAGTCACGACCTCAAGATGGTAACGGAAACACGCAGCAGAGCCCTCAACTGAATAGCCAAAACACTGGTGGGAATAATAATCAACCCCAGCAACAACAAAATCATGGAAATAATGCACAAAGCCAATGGACTGGACAGGGCGCAAATCAAAATAATACATCTGGCCCTAATCCAGGGAATGGGTACCAAGGAAATGGACAACAAGGATACAATCAAAGAAGAGGTAGATTTGGTAAAGGAAAAAAGAACGGACAGCAGAGAAATGATTGGGGATACGGAAACCAAAGTTTCCCCGGATTCCAAAACACGCAGTACCCTCCACAAATGTTCCAGCTTCCCCAACAAATCCCTGGAATGCAACTGAACCCATATTTTCCACAAAACCAGAACTACCATCAAGCACAACAGAATGCCCAATTCCATCCAAACCAGA
Organism: Symsagittifera roscoffensis; assembly: GCF_963678635.1. Lineage (NCBI taxonomy): Eukaryota > Metazoa > Xenacoelomorpha > Acoela > Convolutidae > Symsagittifera > Symsagittifera roscoffensis. Next base: position 293,802 of record NC_087063.1, on the reverse strand, counting down.
TGTACCCCCAGGGTCAACAAAACCAGCAGCAACCAGTGATGACTATGCCGCCACATCAGAACGCCACGTTTACCCAACAACCCGCCCAAAACATGATGCAGCATGTAAATACCCAAAATCCCGATGCATCTCATACTTCAACCGTCAGATCCGGACCTAAGTTCTGCGATCACTGCGGAAAGTTCGGACATACAGTGAGCCAGTGCTGGCATAAGCAAAGGCAAGACGGACAAAAACAACAACAACAAAACTTTCCGTTCCAAATGGAACCAAAAAACTAATTCAGCCACAGAGTCAGTCAGTCAAATCATCCAAATCACAAAAATCACGCAAATATCGAAAATCAAGCAAATCAAATACCCAAGACGTACACAACAATGAAAGAATTGATCTATACGCAGTCATCCCAAATGAAGGAACAGTGCTAACTTATATGAAAATAAAATTCGCGCCAAGCCTTCAAAGAAAAGTACTGATCGACACAGGGGCATGTGCGAATGTAATTTCGAAACAAACGTTTGACGAAATTAAGAAGGAAAAGACACTATTCGCACCCTATAAAACGGCAGCATCAAGCCTCAAGCAAGTGCGAATGGCAGGAGGCCAACTGGTTTCAATCGAAACTGAAGTAACTATTGAATTCCATATGGCAGATATGAACTTTACGGAAACGTTCCTAGTGCTGAATTCGGCCAATTCAACAATCCTGGGAAACCCTTTCTTTAAAAAACATCATATACACGTCTGCCCAAAATACAACTTACTTCACTTTCCAGATTTGACTCTTCAAATCAATGAAATTAAGCCCGTCAATGCACCTAGACGCACCAACCGGGTCAAAAAATTCCCATTGGTGCTCACTAAGAAACGAGTAATCGCACCCCATCAAACAGCCATAATCGAGTGCCAATTGCAAGATGTCACGACTGACATGGCAAAAACGACGGGAATAGTAGTTCCATCACAGGAACTCGAAGAAAAGTGCGAATTAGCAGTAACTTCTTCAATCAATGAAGTCAACAAACAAAACATCGTTTATGTCACAGCATTTAACATGACGGAACATAACCTAACGTTGCCCTTCAAAACCGAAATCGGGAAATTTTCGATCCTCACGCTAACCGAATACGAAAATTTAGTACAGATCGAGCCGCAAACTTTGGCATTAGCAAAAATGAATCAACCGGATAATGTCGAACTCGGAATTAACGAAATAATTTCAAAAAAAACGAGCCCGTCATTAGCTTCAGAACAAAAACCGCCGCCCGAATACGAGAAATTTTGGTTCCCGACGCCTGAAACGTGCCCTAACCCGGAATCACTCCCTAGTATCCAGAGGGAAATCTATGACCAAATCCTTTATTTTCAAGGTCTCGAGAAAATTGAACCAAATAATAACATTCAAGACCGGATGACCTTTTTGAGTAATTTTCAGTGGGCGAACTCAGTATTGACAAATGATCAAAGGTCAGAAGTGGAATGTTTGCTAATAGAATATGCGGATATATTCGCCAAACACAGATTCGACGTGGGCTACAATTCCGATCTAAAAATCAAGTTGACACCCGAACATCAACGCCCACTGTATACTCAAGGACCACCCACACCGATCCAATTAAGGAATGAACTGACAATTGAACTAGCTCTGATGCACTACTTTGGACTAATAACAACACTGTCACACTCTAAATACAGTAGTCCGTTGTTTGCACATAGAAAGCCATCTGGAAAATTGCGGATGTTGATTGACCTCAGGCGGATCAATCACTCAATCAAAACTGACTATATAAACAGCAACTTTCCAATATCAAACATGACCGACGCATCGAATCACTTTGCCGGAAAGAGTTTGTTTACCAAACTGGACTGTTCACAAGCATATCATTGTGTACAAATGGCAGATGACCTTTCGGTCCAACTTTTGGCATTTAACTTCGGGTCGCGGACGTACGCCTACAAATGCCTAGCCCAAGGTCTAAGTAAATCTGTCACGGGATTCAGTTCATTCATCCGACACTACCTCGACCCCTGCCTAGCAGCTGATATGTGTACACAATTCATGGATGATATAGGAAGTGCAGTGAATAACTATCAGGAACTAATCCCCACACTTAAGAAAATATTTGAATGCATCCGAAAATCAGGTCTAAAACTATCACCAAAAAAATGCGAAATAGGAACGCAAAGAATGAAATTTTTAGGAAACGTAGTAACACCACAAGGAGTTACACCTGAAGAAGAGAAAATGTCCACATTTCTCCGCAAAATAAAAATGCCAAGAACAGTGAAACAAGTAAAAAGACTCATTGGGTTTGTACAGTTTTTTAGGAACTACATGCCGAGTCTTGGCGAAAAACTAATACCATTTTACAAACTGTTAAAGAAGCAAATCGATTTCGAAATAACAGAAGATCACTATAAAAATCTAGAAACTCTCAAATCAGATCTAATACAAGCGACCACTTTGACGCTCAGATTACCCAAGCCGGGCCTGCAGTATGTCATACTTTGCGATGCCAGCTACCACGGCACTGGATTCGTTCTAATGGTCGAGGACTACGTCAAAAACGAGAAAAACGAAGAAACCAAGACGTACGCACCCGTTTCATTTGGGTCCCGTCTCTTTAATACAGCTCAGTTGAAATTTTCAATCTACTACAAAGAATTCTTAGCCTTATATTTCGCACTGGACCACTTCTCGCACTACATCTGGGGATCAGCCAAACCAGTGATCGTACTAACCGATAATAGAAGTTTGACGCAGTTTTTCCAAGCAAAAACGATACCCCCATCAGTGTGGAATTTCCTGGATCGAGTGTTATCTTTTAACATAATCATCGCACACATACCAGGAACAGCTAACTACGCGGCAGACTTCCTGTCCCGAATGCAAACAGACCCGTCTGCTTCTCTTTCACTAAAACTTACTGATAAAATACCAGTACGTGAAATATACATTGAATCGACAGCAAGAGTACCAGACGCGTCCATGAACTTGATTCAATCATTAGAAGAAGCATTCTCCGAAATCGAAGATATCGATGAAGCCCTAGTAGCAAACCTGCAGAAACTAGGACTCTATCAAGCATACCTCGATAAACGAACACATTGTGTCAATAACGGATCAATCGAACCCAAAGCACTGGTTCACTTGAAGAGGCCAACGATAAACGCGATAGATTATCCAGACCCAGTGGAGTCATCAGTCGAACTCGATTCCAAAAACCAGCCTATTGACAGAAAACGTGAACAAGAGAAGGACCCTGACATTGACGAAGTCAAAAAGTGGATGCAGTCCGGCGAAATAGCAGACCTGACATACGCGAATAGTCGTCTTAAGAAATACGCCAAACAGTTTAATAGACTTGAGCTCGAAGACGAAGTTCTGCTTCGCAACTTCTACGACGACACCGGAAAAATAAAGCACAAACAATTTTGCCTGCCGAAACATATGTGGAAAGAAGTAATCTTCAGAATTCATAACTCGATGACAGGAGGACACATAGGTATGACCAGAACTACTGAAGAATTCCGAAAGAGATTTTATTTTCCAGGATTTACTGAATTCTTAGTAAACACTGTCAAAAACTGTCTGACGTGTCCCCAATTAAAGAATGCGTCTAGCAAACATCAAACACCACCACTGCAACCAATTTCTTCGCTACAATCCTACCCAGGTGACATGATGCAAATTGATATAGTTGGACCAATAAAGTCACCAGTTTACAAGTTTGTCCTCACCGGAATTGACGTCTTTTCAAAATATCTGTTCGCGGCACCGATGACAAACGCAAGCGCTGACACGGTAGCAAAAGAACTGACGAAGATGTTTTTCATGCACAGCTACGTGCCAAAAAAGATACTCTCGGACCTGGGAAGTGTGTTTACGTCTAAATTAATCCACGAACTCACAGGTCTTCTAGATATCCAAATTGGCCATGCAACGCTTAAACATCCACAAACAATAGGATTAATAGAAAGATCCCATGGAGCATTGAAGCGGATCCTCAAACTAAACACGGACACACAATGGTCAGACTGGCACAAATATGTACCACTTGCAACCTTCATACATAATACCTCATACTATTCGTCGATTGGCTGCTGCCCAAGCACCATCTTCCACGGAAGAGAACCAACGAAACCCATTGACCTTCGATTCTCGACAAAAGCCTTGGAAATTGCGACGGCAGAAGCAGACTTTGTGACAGCATTACAAGATGCAATGCTCGAAAAATTCAAAGAGACTAAAGACAATCTTGTCGCATCGTACCATCGATACAGAGGATACTATGACCAGAAAGCACTAGCTCAACCACTAGAAATGCACTCGTTCTGCCTTCTCCTAAACCCTCTGCTGACCAGTCAGTCCGACAACAGAAATAAGTCCCTGCAAGTCTGGCTTCCGTTGTACAGAGTAGAGAAAGTGCTTACTAACAGCAACTACATAGTCCGGAAAGTCGGAACGAACCATACGCAGTGTGTACACCGAATTCGTCTGCGGCCAATCAAACCACAGCACCCACCAGAAGACATCGAACCAATAGACCCAAAACAATTTGTGATCGACCCTTCGCTGGGCAAATACAGGAGCGAGCCAGGACTGTTTGATGACTACTTACCTCGACTGCTCGAAGACGCGCAACCGCAGAACGAAAGCGGAAAGCCCCAAACAGCCACGACGACCATCAGATTGACGATACCAATTGGAGGACCACGAGCACCAGCACCGCCACCACCGCCCCCTGCAGCAGTGATGGCACCACCGCGACCGCCACCACCAGCTCCGCCACTAGTACCAATCGCACGACCACGATCGCTATCTCCACCTGACTTCGAACTGGAAGCAACCAACCCACCTCAGCATGAGCAACAGGAGGCCCTCGAAGAAGTTCACATGGATGGAACGGGAACGCCAGAACCAGGACAAGGACACGACGATCCTGCCGAGGAACAACACGTACGAGAACCACCGCGAACGAGACGCAAAGCAGCAACCATAGCACGTGACAGGATTTATGGACAAACTGGATTCAGCAACGACGTACGATACCACCCGATACCACCTCGGGAGATGCACCCTCGCAAATATGGTCTGCGAACAGTAGATGGACACGAAGTCGCTCCGGTTGCCTTTAGCTCAAGATCTAAACGGAAAGAAAACCAGGAAAAAATACGGCAACAAGCAGAAGAGGCAAATGAATCATTCCCTCCACGAGAACAAAAGAAGAGCATCATAAAAAGCAGCCTTAAACGAGCAAAACAGGGAAGGAGGCCAAGTGATGGAGTCGGAAGCAGCAGAGACTCGATGAATTCAATCCAAGAAACAAATATCATGTTTGGCACCGGAGACCTGATGCACTTCCCAGGCTCCATCGCTCATTGTGTCTCGAGTGATTTCCAGATGAGCAAGGGAATAGCACAGCAAATTTGCGATGCCTACCCAGCATTACAGCCCACGTTGAAGTCGATCGAAACACCGCAAGTTGGGGCCTCAGTATCAATGCATATGCCTTCTCAAAACAAAACAATATTCAATCTAGTGACAAAAAAGCAATATTTCAAAAAACCGTCCTATTATGACCTCACACGCAGCCTACGCTGCATGAAGAAACAGCTAATCGAACAGGGCATCAAACAAATCGCACTCCCCAAGATAGGATGTGGACTCGACAAATTACAAGAACACTCAGTTTTTAACATCATCTACGACATCTTCCGAAAAAGTGACATCAAAGTCTTCATATATGTTTAAACAGCTTCCCGGCATTGACAATGATCATTAGACGACCAATGAGGAACAGGCAGGAAGTCGGCTCACTAGGAGAAGTCAACTTCGCGAGATCTCGAAAAATCCACCTGTTGCCCATGTTTAAGCATTACGAATAAAAAGTTTCTGCTCCCCCCAAAAATTTTAGCTAACGAAGAACCAATTTTTTTGGGCTCAGTGATCATTAGACGACCAATGAGGAACAGGCAGGAAGTCGGCTCACTAGGAGAAGTCAACTTCGCGAGATCTCGAAAAATCCACCTGTTGCCCATGTTTAAGCATTACGAATAAAAAGTTTCTGCCCCCCCAAAAATTTTAGCTAACGAAGAACCAATTTTTTTGGGCTCAGTGATCATTAGACGACCAATGAGGAACAGGCAGGAAGTCGGCTCACTAGGAGAAGTCAACTTCGCGAGATCTCGAAAAATCCACCTGTTGCCCATGTTTAAGCATTACGAATAAAAAGTTTCTGCTCCCCCCAAAAATTTTAGCTAACGAAGAACCAATTTTTTTGGGCTCAGTGATCATTAGACGACCAATGAGGAACAGGCAGGAAGTCGGCTCACTAGGAGAAGTCAACTTCGCGAGATCTCGAAAAATCCACCTGTTGCCCATGTTTAAGCATTACGAATAAAAAGTTTCTGCTCCCCCCAAAAATTTTAGCTAACGAAGAACCAATTTTTTTGGGCTCAGTGATCATTAGACGACCAATGAGGAACAGGCAGGAAGTCGGCTCACTAGGAGAAGTCAACTTCGCGAGATCTCGAAAAATCCACCTGTTGCCCATGTTTAAGCATTACGAATAAAAAGTTTCTGCTCCCCCCAAAAATTTTAGCTAACGAAGAACCAATTTTTTTGGGCTCAGTGATCATTAGATTATTACCCATGTATTAAGATTACAGGGGGAGGCTCACTAAGAGATCTCTACTTACTGAGATCGGGAAAACTAAACACTCCACCAGATCCCACCTACAGCTCTTGAAAACAAGTTAAAACCGTAATAAATTGAAAACATGAAATTACATTTCGAATTCGAACAGAAATAAACAAGTTATGCGTCAATTTTTTCTCTTCTCTAAATCGCTAACAAGAGGGCACTTAACGTATTTGACTGCCCTCCTCTTATCAAATGGAATGGAGTCACAGATCACTTTCCACGTCTTCTCAAACCTCTGGCGTGGGATACGTAAACCGATTGATAAAAGAGATGAGCACCCCGAAATATTCTTGACGGTAATAACACAATGAAGCCACCCATAGGGAAGATACACGGTATCACCAACTTGTTGAATACAACAAAGCACCGAACTCTTGTGAACGATCAACTGCTGCATCAAATCCGTGCAATCGATCACCTTATCTTCTAGCTTCCGGCCAACATTACCGGGTTTGGTCAAAACCCAAACCTTCTCGCCGGCGCCATACAGCGTGATCAAACTATCTAGGGTTTCGTCACAATCACTGTGGAAGCGGGTGAAATTTTCACCCTCAGTGACAATCAGATACCCGTAGGCTCGATCTGAGATTTGCGATCCCTCTGGCGCCCAACAATTCAAAAACGTAGGCCTCTTTGCTACATCTTTGTGCTGAAGACCCATCCACATCTTGGCTCCCTGCGGGCCATCATCTCGAGTATCTAACACGTCAAACGTCCGTATGGCACGATCCGCATACACAAGACCATTTACAAAGCGCTAAAATATATATTATATTTATATAAGCCTCCCAACTACTGTAACTGCAAATGAAACCAGACACTACGCACTCACCCTTCGATTTTTATCTGCATACTCCACGGCCACGAAGTCGCGTAGAATGGCAGGCTCCTCACGATTGAGACCATCATAAGAGCTCAAATTCACCACCTGAGGCAGGCTCTTCGTAAACTCAGCGACGGAATGCAGCTCAGAAAGACTGTCCACCGCAACCGATCGGGTCTTCCGCTTAGACGCGGACGAACTTGAAGATTCAACATTGCGTTTCATTCAACACAACTGAAAAATTTCCCAATCATTTAAAACGAGAAGAATCCGAAAAAGGCAGACTTATTTCCTAGCATTGCGCAAAATAAATGAATCAATTAAAATACATAATTATTCACGAAAGCGATGACAACAGTTAAGCAATACGTGACATAGCCTACCCAAACTCGGAGTATCTAAAACGAAAAAAAAAAACCGCATGAGCACTCATCACTGATTTTATGGAAAACACTGCGAAAAAGTATGAGTATGAATTAAAAATTAAAACAACATTAAAATTAAAAAGCTAAAACAAGAGTAAAAGTCCAGACTAGAGTTCCTAACACAAAATCAGTAAACAGCTATCTACTTCCTTGCATAAAGAATGCATGCTACAACTAGCCGCAGACAGCATAGGAGGCCACAGAGCAACAAGGCGCTCCACAGACATACCCAGAACCACGAGTCCTCTTCCGTTGTCTCTTCCACAATTGGAGGGCACGCCGACGACAACTCGGCCCAGCTACGCCGGCCCGCAAACTCGACATAACTGCCATTGCGGCAGCACACAACAGTAAATCGGCCAAAAGGCACTTCAAAACACATTTTCAACTGAAAAAAAAAAAAAAAAATTCATACAAACATTCGTACATCCATTCATTGCTAACATAAAAAGGTCACTCTACCTGGGCTACTCACTCAAAGAGAAAAACAGAAATAGAAAAGCTAAAACACAGAAATTAATGTTATTACCTGATCTACAACTTAAAAAAAATGGCCGAAGCACAATGGCCTCGGGAAAAATAAATGAAATTTTGGGCATTAATTAACCCCTATTTTGATCTTGGCCCGTTCAGAGAACGGGGTCATCTCCCCCACTCGTTTCGGTAGTGGGGACACCAGTTATTAAATTCATACAGTCATACAATTATAACACAAAGTCGTCATTTTACCTACGTTGTTAACTCAAAGGAAAACTTATTTAACAAATCTACGAAAGAAACATGTTCGTTCACTTCAGCGCATCTTTGACCATAACAACTAACCTTTAGTGAACAAACATGACCAGATGAAGTATTCGGTCATGAAACTTAGCAAACATTAAATCACCAAATTTAGAAAATACAGCAAAACATCTTGTTTATACCGCAGAAAATAAATACCACAACGCCCACACAACGACACGAAGCCACAATTTGAATTAAACAAATTGAAACTTGACGACAACGGACCAAGAATCTCACTTGCAAGCACAATCATATCAATCAGTTTAATGAACCACGAAAACTTTCAAGACCTCGTGCAAACTATTCAAAATTCCAGCTTGCTTTCTGACACGACGTACAGCATTGACCTAATTGGCTTCGGCGATCCTAACGTAGACCACATATCGGGAGAAGTTTACTCGGTCTTTTCTTGTGAAGACCCTTTAGTAATAATTATCATAGCATACACCGTAGCCGACTTGCGCATGATAGTTACCTGTCGACCGCAGAACTCACGGCGATTCTTACATTGCAGACAAACGCTTATTTCGATCTCGATGACGTCAATTACTCTGTAATTTTTGAACTACCGCAGTAGCTTTTTCCCAAATCCTCGCAACCGAAATGAACAACTCTCATCCGAAATGTGAAAAAATGAAAATCATTCTGGCATTTCTGCAAATCAGTCACGTTCTCGCAGCTTACGAGGAGGCGCTTTCATCGGGGATAATATTTCACAAAGAAAGCAAAATATTGCTCGCCGAAAAATTTGTGCACGTACAATTTCTAGTTCCCTTCCCAAAGTACAACTTTACGCTGAAAAGCGAGATTCGTTAACTTTTGGACAAACTCTCGGAGCAGTGGCGAACACCCTCAATAGAGTGCCCACTCGATTTCTCAACAAACTTCAACACAACCACCGACCCGTTCAACCTCAACTGGCTGGTGGAACTAATCGAGAACAAGGTTCAATCGGCAAAACAAGAAGTCGATCAGATAAAAACTGAAACAGCAAGATTTCTAAATAAAAACACTGAAGAGCAAAAACGAACCCCCAGGGGAGCCCCGATCATAGCGGCTGCGGCCATTGCGGGAATTGGACTCTTCGGATCTGGAATTATGATGGGTAACTCGGATAGCTGCGGCATCATGGGAATCTTTGGCTCATGTCAAGACCAAGCGCGAGCGAACGCAGAAAACATAGAAGCACTGGAAGAATACTCAATGGCCCTGACTGACTACGTAGCCGAAGTTGAGACATCCTCCAACGAGAAGTTTTTTGCCATCTCAAACGAATTGGCTGAGATCAAAAATATTCAAAAACAAACCATTGAAAACCAGAACAAAAATTGGAAAGTCGTCCAGGAACAGTTCGAAACAATACAGGGAAACTTCCATATCCTACGAGACTGTACTCAAACTTTGTTCTCAAACCAACAATTGAACTTTAACTACGACACAGCGTCATCTTTGCTGGCAGTCTTGCACGCCGACATAACCAGTTACAAGGCAGCTTTATACGCGTTTAAGTCAAACATACTTAACTCCATACCCACTCTACTGGATAAAAGACTCCCAATGTCCCTTGTTCCTCGGGAATCTTTACTAGCAGTTATTGATGCGGTGTACAGAAGCCAGAAGGATGAGGACCATCGCTTGTCCCTCGCAATTCCACCTAGCGACGTGCACTCATATTACGATGCGAAATTATTGCGAGATGTTTTAACAGTCGAGGAAGGCATACTACTGAGCTTGGCCATACCATATGCGTCAAGTCAAACAGCCTTCCAAATCTATAGAGCACATGTAGTACCAATGCCACAATCGGACCCAACCGAAGCTATTAGATGGGTCACAGAAGGCCCATACTTAGCGATCTCGGAAGATTCCATGGAGACCACTGTACTCACCAAAGAACAGTATGCCAATTGCTTGGGAACCTCGACATACCGAATCTGCCACCAAACAATGGAGACACACCTAGGACAATCAACATGCCTAGCAACGTTATACTTCCACTCAACATTGACAGCCCTGACAGTCTGCGAGACTGAAAAGATTCTTCTCCCAACGCCGGAGAAAGCAACCAACCTCGGGTTTGGTATCTGGCTAATAACATCAGCTAGCGCTGCGTTCTCCCTCAGGGAATATAGTTTAGATGAACTAAATACTCCAAAAAGAGAAGAACACGCCGGTTGCCATATTTGCCTGATTACTCTAGACTGTGGGACACAGTTAATCAGTAAATACATCAAGATCCGACCCGACTTAGATAGCTGTGACAAGATCCCAGCTAAACGCATCGATGTCAAGCTACCCGACCCTCTACACCACCTGCTGTCCGAGCTACCCGAAATTTCAGACCTGCCCTATTTCGAATCTAAAACGGAGGCAGGAATCAAACTTCTCCGAGAAGTGAAAGCCAAGCTTATCGATAGCCCGCACCTTACAAAGGTTGACCAACTAAATGCAATTGCAAAACCAATTGCACACAACATGAGACTCCTGAAGCCGTCACTCGTCGACAAAATGGAACAGTATGTACCCCTGAAAATGTCTCTGACGTTGACGCTAACAGTATTTATTGGGAACCTGCTTCTTCACGCTCTCGCCATCTACCTCTACCACCGATTTGCCATTTTCAGAAGATTGACCCCGAAGTTCCTGAAAGGACAGGACGGAAACATCGCTCTTCGACCGGTTCTTTCAGTAGCAGCAACTGACAGGCACGAATTCCAGAAACAGGGATCCAAGCTTCGTGAAAAATATATGGTACTGACTCAAACGGAATTGAACGATTATCAAACGCCAGTCAACCGATCCAGACTAACGTCCGCCTGCTCTTCTATGGGGAACATCAGTAAAAAACAGGAATCACAGGTTGACGTGAACGAAATTAGAGAGGAGAGTCTAAGCCAAATTTGACCAGTTATTGGCATTCATTTAAATTCGTCCTATCTATCATCCCTGACTGACGAAGTGGCTTTCATAAGTAAACCTCGCTTCTCCCTAACAAGAGAGTGAAACTGTAACATATATTCTGGGACAACCTCTTGCGTATATTTGAGTTCCACACAAATCTAGTTTCCAATATCGCCTATTTTAGTCTAGTTAAATTTCTGCATAAATTTATTAAGTGCTCGTACAACTCTCACTAGACATCCAAATGTAGTAAATCAATCAACATGCTCAGTTAAGTTATTGATTCATCTATCCACCAATCTGTGCCTGGCTCAATAATTAACCGTCAGGAAAGAATCAACAAGTGTGTAAGTGTAACATAGTGCTACTCGCCTATGTTAGTCATTCTTAACTAGTTACCATAATTGGAGTATATTAAATATTCAATTGCTATTCTAAAAGTCAATGTGAAAGTGTTAGATGATATTTGCTTAATGTAAACAATAAACTGATGAATGTTCAGTAATATTGAGAGAGCCATTATAATCAGGAGCTCGCCAAAATTAGACAATTTAACTAGTAATACTCACTTTTAATTGAACAGAAAGCCAGTTCCTTGGAAGGTTGAAACTGACATCACAAAGCACATCCCTGAGTTGAAGATTCACAAGCCTAGACCGCACATCCAACACTCGTACATACTCCAACGCTCTAGAATACGAAACGTCCCTTAACATAAATCAATCGATTATAGCCAGTAACGACATATAACAGGCTCCAGCTCAGTTTATGTCAGGCAAATAGCAATAGGGTTAGACTTTAACTGATCAATGAGTTCTCACAATTTGTCTGCTAAGGATTGTAAATTTTGTAATATGGATCTCTTTAAAAAATACCCACAATGTCCGTGTTGATCTACTTGAACTATTATGCATCTTATTACAGAAGCCTTGTATTAAATTCATTGTAAATTTGAAAACTGAAAAAATTGTAAAGTAAAACAAAAACCAATACCAGAGAGAAATAAAAAATATATTCTATGATGAAGTCCCGACTCAATCTCTATCGAGAAAACAAAAATAACTGTGGAAAAAATCATTTTTCATGAAAACAAATCAGTTATTCAGACATAGATCGAGACATCACAAACCCGTCCAAAGTTTGCGTGAGAAATCACGAGCTCGCGGGTTTATTCCAGTTAAAATTTTATACAAAAAGAGACAGAAAATTACCTACCAGACAATTTTTTGAGAATCCTCAACATTGTCAGGAGCGCCTGAGAAATCGAAGGCTTGCTGAATTGTCTCTCTTTAATGAAAAATAATTTAATAACTTTAAACACTAGTAGTTTGATTAAAGAACAAGAAGTAAAATCAGTAGTTTTATTTTTTTTATTTCATCTTTTTATTTCATCAAAATATCTATTTTATATATCACTTTGCGTCAATTCTATTAGCTTCGACAATTTCAGTTCTGTTCATTCCAATAATTAACTCATTTACAGAAAGCAAACAAACAAAAAGACAACAATGACCACGCATTCAGTTGTGCTTGTGTCTTTTAATGCTGGCCATGGTGTGTCTTACTTTGTCATCTCGGAGTTTCCCCTCTCTCTTGTTAATGCCATGATATTTTTCGCTTAACTGCGTTTTCAATTGTTTCAAGACTTCTTTGTCATTGACTTAGCGAATTCTTCTTCAAATTCATGAGCTCGCAGTTTGAATTTTATACCAAAACATTTCCATATCAACAATTTCTATTGATCCATGAACCAAAATCAGCATCCATGACAATAATTTTAGAAAGTTAAGACTAATTCGGGATTGATCTCGGTTAAATAAATTGTTCAAATATATCTAATCCAATGATATATTCAGTTAACAAATTTTTTCTGAAGTCAGGGATGTTTTTGCTCTGGAATTGCTTTAATTTCATTGATATCGTGTTTAAACGATAGATTTTTGATACATATGTTCTTATATATTAAATGAAAGTCTGAATACACTATGGACGCAATGTTTAACTAAAAATGCTTAAAAATTATTAGGAGACGATGTTTAAAAGGCTATCGAGCGTAACGCTTAAGAATCATTCAGAGAAAGATGAACTAATTGCAACTTAAAGGCTAGAGAGTACTTGCCTAATTTTTTGTCCAAAATGTTGCGTTTACAGATTCATTTTAGTCTGAAACGAATCACTTTAAAACAGCAACCTCCATGCAAAGAAAGAAACTTTTTGCTAACCGATTCGGTCTATGAAATAACTTGAAATAATTCTAAGTTTCATAGCTTCAAAAGCCTGCTTAGAAAAACTGAAATTTTTCGCGAACCGATTTGGTCCAAGAAAAAACTTGAAATAATTCAAAGTTTCATAGCTTGCTTCAAAAAACTTAAAAGTTTTCGCGAACCGGTTAAGTCTTGTAATAACTTGTTAATTTAATAGCTTTAAAAGCCTGCTTAGCAAAAAACTTAAAGTTTCCGCGAACCGATTCAGTCTATGAAATGAATTGAAATAATTCAAAGGTTCGTAGCATTGAAAGCTTGCTTAGAAAAACTGAAACTTTTCTCGAACCGATTTGGTCGAAAAATAACTTGAAATACTTCAAAGTTTCATAGCTTGCTTCTAAGAAAATTTCAAAGCTTTAAAAGCTTGCTTAGAAAAACTTTTCGCGAAACCGATTCAGTCTATGAAGTAATTTGTAGTAATTTAAAATTTAAAAGCTTACTTAGAAAAACTTAAACTTTTCGCGAACCAATTCAGTCTATGAAATTAAAATGTAGTTTTTAAAGTTTCAAATAGCTTGCTTAGACAAGTTTTTTGTGAACCGATTTGTTTTATTAAACATCTTCAATTATGTCAAAGTTTCACAGCGCGAACCGCTTGCTTTGGAAATAAGTTCGAAATAATTCAAACAAAGTTTCATAGCATGCTTCAAAAAACTTAAAAGCTTTTTGAAGCTGGATAAACATTGGGTCAATGTTTATCCAGGGAAAGCTGGATGAACATTGGGTCAAACACAAATATAACCGTTTAGAGTTAATTAGATTTTCAACTAGAACAAAGAAAAGCAGTCTCGGGGAAAACTGGCAACCATAAGTGGATAACATAGAAGTTCGGTACCCTGAGTTCTATGAAGAAACAGGATGTTTAGTTAATTTCCCGGAGATTGTTCAAGAGCGTTTTTGGATTCCTAGAAGATGCACGGCCTCCCCTGGTAACTAGGATGTCGGATCGAAATAAATATTAGCTAAGAGTTTTTGGATATCTAAGAAAGAGTATATTACCTCTGAATGAGACTTCCCTGGGAGGGCGAAACTTTCATAAGATAGCTAAACAAGGTTCTTGGAAAGGTTTCTAGGAATCGCTTATCTAATGAAACTCAATCAGACAATCAAAGCTGAAGGATAACAAACAGATTATACTTATGCAGAAAGATTACGCTATGAGAGCGAACAGTTAGTTCTCCATGTTAGTGAGAAAACCGTTGATATTGAGTGTCGTGTAATTGGCTATCAAGAACAGGATCACAAAAGGCATGTAGAAATTGTCCAGCTAAGTGACTATTACGCGATTTAGTCAGATAATTGAATTACATCGACTCAAGGTTAGAATCCGGCTAATTACAATTAAAGTAGTTTTGAGGTACTTGCTCGTTGATAGATTAAATAGATGATCAGTAGTATAATCCGAGGCTAAATACCGCATTGCATAATTTGTGATCAATTGAACAAATTGCGTTGTTAGAGAAAGTGAATTGAGATTCAAGTCAAGTGAATATCGGCAAGAAGGGAGTATATCGACGCATTGAATGCATAAGCGAATCTAGTAGCGATTGATATCGCATCGGATGGTATTTTTGTCCAACCTAAGCAAATAGAAATGCTACGTTTGTTGGGATCTTTGAATCGGTAGGCTGCGGTAGCAGTATAATGTCATAGATGATTTGACATTTGATTAGCAAAAAGTTAACACAGTTGATGCATTTTTAAATCATCAAATGAACCAAAAAAAATGAGTTGTTTCAAACAGCAGTAAAATGATAGAAAGCTCAGTTTCAGAAATTTTCCAACTCGCATTTGTTTTGAAATGTATCTCGCATTTTTGTTGAAGTGCAAACTTCATACAAAATTTGGCTTTATGATTTCCAATTTATTATTTTATGCTACTTTCGATGCATCGAATTGGCAATTTATGAGCATATGTAGCTGTTTTATTGGTGGCTAGTTTTGGGCATATTAAGCATCCGTGGCTGAGTGGTTAGCGCGTGGAACTCACATTTGCTAGGTCGCAGTTTCGAATCCGATACTTTTGCTCACGAGTTTTTGCTCATTCAAGGCCGATTTCTACTTTTTCTGATTTCACTTGAGAGAGCTGCTTTTTAGTAGTGTTCTCGCAAGTTTTCGGGAAGCGCAGCTTTGCCTCTGTGTCATAATTAGTTTGCTTGTAAATGACTGCTAGCTTTCCTGATTGCATTGCACTCAAGCTTTGCTCGACTAGTTAGAAAGAGCTTATCAAAGCGAGCCTATCAAGGGGAAATTTGTGACACCCTTCGATCAGCCGATGAAGTCTGACCATCAACATAACCCTTTCGGGTTAGTTGATAACACCTTGCCTTAGAGTCTCTCACTGTAGTATGGTTATAAAGATGAGAGTATCTGCGGTGACTGTGAGTCGCAATAAGTCATTCAAAGGAGAAGTTCTTGAATTTTACAAAATACAAAACACATTTATTTTTTTTTGGGTTTTTTTTAATCGATCAAGGCACAATGGTAAGGATTTACCGGTTGCTCTGATCGCCATTGGAAGTTCCTGAAAATTGAAATATCTCTGAAGTTTGTTGTGATGATTAGTAATTTTGCATGTTGAAAAGTCCTTTGAGGTTGAAAAACTTTACCATGGTGCGAATACCACACCACATTTCTTCCTACTTCATCGTCGGATAATAAATAGGAAATTCTTCAATATTTTCAATAATAATGTTAACAATAAATTCAAATCAAAAATATGTTTTGTGTAAAACCTATTCTAAAAGCTATTCAAAAACATAGTCAAAACTGCTTTTTTGCCACATGCAGATCTTTTCTGTATATTGCTATTTGGTGCAATAGTCTGATTTTAGACATCGGTAAGTCCCTCTGATGACTTCTGGCTTACTGATTTGTTCTATGTATTCCACGCATTCAAAAATTTATATTTGTCTTGAAGTATTTCGCTACAACCTTCTGGAAAATGGAGTGGTCAACGTACAACTTGTTTTAATACTTTTTAATTTTCAAGCTATCCTGATGGTTATTGTATCTTTCTGATGCTGCGTGTTTCGTCCTGATTGAGCAATCCTATCTGTTTTTTCATCTTTCAACTAGCGTTTTTTGAAATAGTGAATTAAAGTTAGTGTGCTACAGTCAAATAAATACTTGGTATATAATTTGAGCGATTATGTATTGTTATCTTTGCATTAGCCAATCAGATGTAAGGAATCAGTATAACTTAAGTTTATGTTGCTTACTTGTTTCTTTTAGTCGTTCCACTTGTGCCCGATGCGTTGTCTCTCTTCGCCCCTCAGTAGTCCCCAAAGGTGGACAGACACCTCGCTCACTTCAGCTGCAGCTGAGGACAAAATAAGCGACGTGAAGGATTTAGAGAAGTACCTGAACAGTTTCTACCAGCAGGAGGCCCACACAATCGCTGCCCTAGAAGGAGCCACACTCATGCATGAGTCATCTCCATCGGCCAGACAATTGAGACAGTTGCCCAATGACAATTACCAACTAAGTCAGCCGGTCGAAGGTGAGAGTTATAAACTAAGTACTGAACAGATAAGATCAATTTATTTATTGAGCTGGTTTGTAATGATTTTAGACCAAGTTTCAATACAGCAGAAGTTTAACAAATCCCACCTTAGTTCAAATTTAGTGAGAAGTCGGAAAGAGCATATGCAACTATTAAGTTAAGAAGAAGTAGTAGAAAGAGTTGTCAGCTATTGACGTCATTCAAAACCAAGTATCTCGCTTCAAAGATTGGATTCGTCACCACAATCATCATCAGTTTGTTCGACGCCATCCTTCTCGGGATTTCGACGGAGTGACTTTATTAAGAGTCGATGAGCGTAGTTCAGATTCTTTTATAGGTTGTGATGATTTCATTCAATTACGGAAGAGAAAATGGCGCAAAAAACGTGATAGACTTCTAGTTTCTAAAGCGGAATTTGATTTTCACATATCAACGGAATAAAAACACTGCCTAACTATCCAATTTTCTCAAATTGAATGATTTCGTCAAAAAAGTGCCAATCTTAAACTGTTCTTGAAATTCAAAGAGCTTTAAGGGCCTCAACTTTTTTCTTCTAAATTTGAAAGATGTTTTCAAAAAATAAGTCATTGACACTTTTCCAACTGTCTACGTTTTCGGTTTTCATTCGGGATTTTTTTCTGGCTGTTCTGTTGCTCTTAAAAGAAGATAATATCTATGGGAACAATGTTTGATTTTGCGTGACAATGTAACCATCGGATGTGTTGCTTGTTGTTGCAGGGGGCGAGGGGGGCAAGAGTGGCCATTCGCCACTGAACAAGTCCTCTCTGGCCTCTATGATGAGTAGTTCGGAAGTGGTGCAGTTTGGAGGTGTGCACGGACTGGACATAGGAGACAAAGTGCAGCACTGGGTGGAAAACCTGAGAAAGTGGATTGCTGCGTCTGTCCTGAAGCCACTCGTCAAGTTAAGTAGTTCTAGTTGTTGTTGTTGCTATGAAAAGAGTTTCCTCAAACGGCATAAGTTCTCACTTTTCAGAACTACATTTGTTCATAAGAATGGAAAACGTGTCAACTACTTTTCAAGGTGATCGTTTCCAAACAAATGTTGACTATCATCTATGGGAAACTGTGCTTTTCTCAAAACCTGCGGTGCCAAATCTCAGATTAAGGGTTCAATCGAAGAACAAAATGTAGGGGTATCTACTGCAGAAGTGGTTGCTAATTTTGGAGAGCAATCAGCTACGGACTTTAATTTCCTATTTTGGAAGTTTCGACCGTTTTTAAACTACCCTGTCAGTTCTAAGATCAAGGGTTCAATCGAAAGAACATACACCATGATTTTTCTTTGCATAGTGGCTACGCCCATTTTTTTGTAGAAAAGTAATGTTAGATTTAGCAAATGTCAAAGTAAAATCGCAAGCTGCAAGGATATCCCCTGCATAAGCATTTTTTCTCAGTTTTGCTAAGGAATCTGCTATAGATTTAAGAAATATTAGACCTTCTGGCCCATTCTGAAATTGGGAAATCAATCGAACAAAAAATGGTGATATGTTACACTAGGTGGTAATTTTGAGTGTAGTGCATGTATTAAATTTGAAAACTATAATGCATAATATATTCATTTCATTTTCAATCAATTATACTACTACTAGGATATTTTTTGTAAATGCATTACTACAAGATGAAATACTATTCAAAAATTCAAATTTTACGCTTTTGCCAAAAAGTTTGGCTTTTGAAAATAAATAAAGTGCTAAGTAAAACAAAATGCGATGTAACTATTCAAATTGAAGCTACCACCTATTGTAATATGTCACCCAAAAAAATTTTAAGAGTGATCTCCAGTGCAAAAACATTTTCTCTGTATTTTTGTCATGGTATCAGCTGTGGACTTGGTAAATGTCCGGTGTTTGACATTTTTGAGTCATTTTGAAAATTACGAGTTGTCATTCGTATCATTACATTTCCTTAAAATCCGTCAAACAGGTACCTCCAGCCTTAGCTGTACCATAGATTGCTTGCAAGTGACTTGGACTAGATGCGAGAACGTGAGACTCTTAAGCTCGATGTCGGAGGTTCAATTCCGGCTCATTGAGAAGTTTTGATTTTTCAAGGCTTAATTTTACCGTTGCTTCTTTCTGCTTTTAAATTCGCAAATCTATGTTCATAGAGCTACCTAAATCGAGGATAACATCATTGATGTATCAGCAGAAATGTGTGAACGCGGACCTGTTTATTGTTTAATCACCAATTTTTAATGAGACAGTAGTATTTAGGATTGGTGATAAAAATGGGGGGGGGGGGGGGGTGTAGTGATAAGATTATAGTGTCTTTTCGTTTATAGCCGAAATGCATTCTTAGAAATGCTGGGCTGATATTCCGAGGTTTGAATCAACTTGGAAATTTTCATAAAGTACGAATAAAACTTAAAATTTCATTTGGGCTCAGTTTAATGAATTTTTTTGGAGAAAACGGCAAAAAGGAAAAAGGAGAAAACGGCAAAAAGGACGAGCAAGTCTGAGGCTTAATTAAATAAACAATTCCGTTTTGAACAGTCTGATTTAACTACTTGCTTTTTCGTAGTAATATAAATCCAATTTTGAATGTTGAAAAATTTTACGTTTTCATTATTTAGGGGGGAGGGGGGTATAACCTAAAAAAAACCCAGAATATGTGCCGATAAGCTTGCGCTAATTGCTTTACTAAGACGAGTTATAAAATTAAGCGTAATCTTTCATTGTTTTAAATGTCGCTTGATTTGTTGAAGACTTGACTAAAATAAAACACGATATCTGAGTGAACGAAGTTGAGTAAACAAATGTTGATATAGCAAGCGCAAGCCGACGCATTCTTTTTTAAAAATTTAACTGGCTATTTTCCCTTATTTTTCTCTGCCGTAAGCAAGTTTTTGAAAAAACTGGCCAAAAATGCCATTTTTGGACACTTTTTTTGAACATTTAAAACCTTTAAAATCGCATTTTTTACGCGCTTCTCAAAGTTAGTATAGTTTCAGCCAAGGGCGCTTAGAGAAAAATTTTAAGTCGGCCGGGTGAAGAAGAGTGTTGTAAAATAGTAGGAAAGGGGGACTTTTTGGGTGTTCGAATCAATGAGAAAGAGTGGTCGCCCCCCCCCCCCCCTAAATCCGCTACAGTATCTATGTAAACGTGAAAGCATGTTATTTTTAGACGTTATTTGAGTGGGTTAGTGTTAGGCTATAATATGCAACTTGTTCTAGGCAATTGAGGATGCGAACAAGCTTCTTGAGCAGAATGGAGTGACCGAGGTAAGACTGGGCAGATCCAATGTCAGCTCCTTTGCTCTCATCCGCCAGCAGTGCAATGTGAATTTGACTCTGCTCGAAAAGGTCATTCCCTACCTACACATGACCTCAAACCAGGAGTACCTTTTCCAACGCCTACAAACCCTCGCACGTGATTCTTGCGTCGCCAATTTTAACCATAACGGAGGAGCCAGCTTCAACGGACAGAAATGGAACGAGAGTTGGCCAACTGATGCTGATATTGTTCTGCATGTTTTCTTCACCTATTTGGACCAACATGCAACTTCACATGCTTCTTACGTCACTGAGAATCGACTGAAGTCGCTCTTTTTTGTGCCAGCAAGTAGCCTTCAGAAGATGTTGAAAGATAACAGGAAGATAATGCTGGCTCAAATATCAAACAAACCACCCACTTTTGGGGTTGTGTTCAAAGACAAGCTTCTCCAAATACCGGATGGAAACTACAATGTTTTCCACTCTTTGCTCCTCTTCGTCTTTCTGCACGATCGTCATAATTATGGAAAACTGGATACGATCTCGTTGGGCGCTGCTGGCATCAATATATCTTGGATATTTTCATGATCCATTTCCGGCAGATGATATGTTTGACTGGCTTGTGTCATGTGCACGATCTTTGTTTTTGTTAAGCTTTTCGTCTTGAATGGATTGCAGTTTGTCCTAAAATGATTGAGTAATACTTAAATGTTTAAGTTGTGTCGGAGTTTTCGTTTCTGTTTTAATTTTAATTTTTTGATCCAATAGTTTCACTTTTCAAGTTCATATCTATTTGGCAGCAAGTGAAATAGTGGGAAAATAGAGGTTGGCTTCTTTTATGGAATTGCATTTTAGATGGTTGTAAATGGCAACTCGACCAGAAGACTTGAACCTGCCTGCGTCTGTGGTGACGAAACTTGTTAAGGACTCAGTAAGCTCTTTCTCCGTCAAGCCAAGCCTGCTTCCATGCAACAATGTTTCATCGCTAAATCATCACTGTTTCAATTAGGCTTTGACCAAATACATACGGACATATGAGAGCCCTGAACTTGATTATAATTGGATATATTTTTGGAAGCTTGTGCGAAACTTTGAAATGGTTTTTATATGACTATTGTTCAAAAATGTTAACGTTTTCCTTTCTTGTTGTAGTTGCCTGCACACGTGAATGTGTCGAAAGAAGCGAGAACTGCGATTGGCAGAGCGGCCAGTATTTTCGTCCTCTACACAACAGCTTGGTACGTGTCTTTGGGTTGTTGATCCCTCCTGCTGTATCGAGTTCGCCTGCCGTCATGAAAGAATAATTGATGTTTGCCACTTTTCTAAATTTTAACTATTATCGTTCGCTTATAACTCTTTTGTCCCTTTCTTCATTAGTGATGGGAAGTTTTTTTCTACTTGGATTTAACGTGACGTTTCCTCGTGTTTTTTTACATAGGTGTAACTCATTTTTGAACTGTTAAAACGATGGCGGTTTGCATCAAGTATATTATGTTGTATCTAATGCTCTTTTGTGCGTGTGTGTGTATAGTGCGAACAATGTGGCAGTGGCCGAGAAGCGGAAGACGATCACCCCCTATGACATCCTGAGTGCCATGAAGGACATGGAGATGGACCAGTTTGTCAACCCCCTCCGCAAGTGCCTAGAGGGTGAGTGAAGCAGAGCATAAGTCACTTTGTCATCTTATATGCTATGGTAATGGTATGGCTGGTGGTAGGCCAAAGAGCCGAAGAATCAACAAACCGAAAATAGGATTACCGTTCCGACAAGCCGAAAATTAATGTTGTTATACAACATGACAACATATTGTCATTGTTGTGCAATTATTACCTAATCCTGATGCAATTTCTATTTCAATATATGGTGGATTATTGATTATCCGTCAGTGTGGCTGTTGCACAGTCCATGTGAGGCACTATACAAAACTGAATCTATCGCGTCCCGCATATAAAACTGAATAATTTGGTCGCTCTTCTTAAGTTATCTAACCGGCATTTACTGCTTGTTAAAGCTCCAAAGGAATCACTGCATTCAATTATTGTTTGTTAGTCAGTGTAATTTATTAGTACGAACCTTCGTTTTTTCTTACTTACTCAAATAAAAGTTCTTTAAAAGTGTTCACTTTTTTGGTGGCGTTTTTGCTATAATCACGATCTGTAGCATTGGAAATTTCATAGCACATGTTCTGTGCTTCCTGGTTCAATTGTGGCTATTGTTGTGATTTAGCAAGCGTCCGTGGCTAAATAATTAGTGCATGAGACTCTAAATCTTTTGATTGCAGTAGAAGAGTTTTCGCTAATTTGAGACTTTTTTCTATTTTCCTCATTTCACTTTATAGAGCTGCTGTCGTGTTCTCGTTAGTTTTTGCGACGCGCAGCTTCTCCTCTGTGTATTTATTTAGTGAATTTGTTTGTGAAATCGACGTTCAGCTCAATTTTTAAAACGATTTTAAAATGGTTCTTCGCCAATTTTTTTGTGGTTACTAAAGGTCGAATGAATTTAACGATAGTAAATTACTATTTGCATGAGAGATAAAAGAAAGGGCTTAGACCGTTCTCTGCAATAGCCAATACGCAAAAAAGTGTTTTTAAACAAAGTATTTTATGCATAATGATCACCAATTAATGGAGCAACTTTTTGCAAATGTAATTTATTCCTCATCAAGAAATTATTAAATATTTTTTTTTATTCTGAACCATTTTAAGAAAGACTCAAGCTAAGTTTCGTACGGAAAACTATCATGGAAATCGTTCAAGAACTCTTCCCACTAGCGAGGTTGCGAGCGTTAGTGTATTAGTGGGAACCTTCTTTTTTTCTTACCTAACTCGCAAATTGAAGTGTTCACTTTTATGGAAATTTCACTGTAGCATTCGAAATTAGCTACAAAAAGCAGGGAACAGGTGGTATGCAATTTCGAATGCTACAGTGAAAGTTCCATAAAAGTGAACACTTCAATTTGCGAATTAGGTTAGAAAAAAAGAAGGTTCGTACTAATACACTAACGCTCGCAACCTCGCTAGTGTGAAGAGTACTTGAACGATTTCCATGATAGTTTTCCGTACGACATTTAGCTTGAGTTTTTCTTAAAATGGTTCAGAGAAAAAAATATTTCATTCTTTCTTGATGAGGAATAAAAGTAAACACTTCAATTTGCGAGTTAGGGTAGAAAAAAGAAGGTTCATACTGCTAGTTAGTTTATTAGTATGAACCTTCTTTTTTCTACCCTAACGCTCGCTAGCTCGCTATTATTATTGAAAAACACTAGCTACAAAAAGCAGAGAACTGATGGTATGCAGTATTTGTCAAAAAATTAAGCGTCCGTTGCTGAGTGGTTAGTGCGTTGGGTTCATCTCTAGCTAGCAGTAGGTTTGAATCCGAGACTTTGCCTACTTTTTACTAATTCAAAGCTTATTTCTGTTTTTTTCCTTTGCACTTTATAGAGCTGCTTTTTGCCGTGTTCTGGCTCGTGTTTGCGAAGCGCAGCTTCGCGTCTGTGTAAAATATTTTCTTTAGCCAATATCTCTGTATGTTCAATTTCTTTACTGTCTGTAAACTTTAAATAATGTTTGTTATAATAAATAAAATACAGGAAATGTTTCATTGGAAAAATTGCCAATTTGACTGAAATCAGAATATGCCAGTTCAATCGATCTGTATATCTTTGGTCTGAATGACAATTTACCTTCTTCCATTCCGAGTTCTATCAGTTTAGCCTGTGTCATTTTACCCTGTGTTCGTAATAATAAAAAGTTACCCCATGTTTTTAATTTCTAAAGCCAAAACAACGCGTTGAATAAATCCGTATACATATCAAAAAGTGATTTGTTCTGAAAGGTTAATGGCTGCTTGTCATTAAAATATCTAAGCAACGTAATGATAGCTCGTTCAAAATTAAATTGAGTTTAAAGCATGAAAGAACAATACATTTATTTTCACATAATATTTTCCGAATGTTTTTTTTATTTACTTTCTTTGTTATTATGTGAGAGTGATTGATTTCTAAGTTGAATATTTGGAAAAGTTTAAATCAACCTTCTAGACTCTTTAAAAAAGTCATTTTTTTGTTTTTATTTGCCCAGTTCAAGCCACAGAATTGGTTCAAGTTTTTGTTGCGTTTGGTTGTTCCATCGGTTTTGTTTATCGCCTTTTTTGGTAAAGATAAAATAGTTCATTAGTTTTTGCATATTTGAAAAAAAATTGAGTTTGTTGACATCTGATTTATAGGTTTTTCTCTCTGGGTTCTTACCTTTTTTAAAGGTAGTCATTTCCTTTGAAAATTGAAGACCAAGCAAGCCTGAAGTTCTATCACATCAGAATTCAATCAATTAAAATTGTCGGTAATTTTGTTCAAAATTGCTCGACGAATTCGTTGTTTTACTCTGTCAACTTAAGTTGCTGTGTACTTCTTTTCCTGGTTGTCTTTTTGTATTCCTTTTGTTAAAAGTAGTTTTTTGTGTTAAAACTGTAACGAAATAACTTTTTTGGTTTTTAATTCTTTTTCACTGTCAATTAAAAAGACGCTCATGTTTTTGAAGTTTATTATTTTCAATAGTTTGTTGTTTCTAAAAACGTTTAAAGATTTTTTCAGGCGAAGTGTGTTGTTTGTTTAATCTTGCTTGTTTTGATTTTTTCAAAACGATATAAAATTATTCGGTAATTGTATAGTCTTATCTAAAAAAAACTAGAATTCGTTTTTGTTTCATCAATGCGCTGTTTACAATAGTTTCATCGCGTGTTTCAAAATACGCACAAACAAAGGGTAGGGCGAGCGTCTTTCTTTTCTTTTTTTCGCAATGATAATGCTGTTTACCTGTGCCTGCTGCATTTTGCTATTTTGTTTCATCCTTTGGACAAAATGGAAAAACTTCGTGGCTGTGCTTGTGGCGCTACGAAGCAAAGCAACCAAGCGTTTCCATTGATGCTGCGTTAGTTAGAGTTCCATCTTAACTTTTCCAGGGTACGCTAAGAACTCGTAGATAGTGTTGTTACATGACATGACCAAAGAAAATGATGCCTTTTTTATGATAAAATAGACAGAAAGGTATCAGTTTTGCCTTTATTCTGCTTAAAACCAAGCAAAGCTGTAGATTTTATTCCGTTAGTTGTGAAAACGTCCATCCGGTAAGGCAATTGTTGAGTTGCGTTTTAATATTATTTAGCTTTAATTTGCTACTCAAATGGGTCTTCATTTTTGTCCGAAACGCATTAATACGTGCTGGTTACCAATTTACACATGCCAAAGCGGAGCTTTGCCTCACTTGCGATACAACGCAAGCGCAGCACTCCGTTTTTTTGGAGGGGAGGGGAAGGGGAATGAAAATGATTTAGAAAAAAACAACCACCAGTTTAAATCAGCTTTTAGTATTTACCGAGCGGCGCTAAGCTGACCCCAAATGGGTAGAAGCCCATTGAGCCGAAAACAAAAGCTGCCCTAAAAAATTGTTGTCATGAAAAGTTATGAGAAATTAGTTTTTGAAACTTTTAAAGCTTGCTACACCATATTACTTTTTTGCCTTTGAAGCGACACAAAAAACTGTAACTAAGCAGATAAAGCATAAGCCGAAACCATTTAGTCAGAATAAAGCTTTCAAGTGGGAAAAAAACGAAAACCAGCACAAAAAATTCCCCCGATGGGTCAACTAAGCCGACAAACGATAAGCAGACGTCTAATTTTAAATTTCAAGCATACTGTTAAAAACAAGGCCCCGCCGGGACTCGAATCCCAGACCTTAGGGGACCGCGTTACCTCTTGGCCAAGTGAGAGGGAGTCTCGTAGAGGGTAAACTGGCATAGTATAAAGTGGTGATCAAGAGTACTGAACGTAGTGAAGACTTATATAGGTCTTGCTGATTTTTTTTTCAGGAAAAAGTCTTAAAATATTGATGCAGTAAAAAGTCTTAAAATATGCACTATTCGAGTTCAATTGGAATTTATCTGCTGAAAATGACGTAAATAGCACTCCAAATACGAACGTGGAGATGGCGGGAAAATTCGTGAAGGATTTCTAGTTTCGAAAGTGGAATTTAATTTTTAGATTTCCAACGGAATAAAAACTTTACGTGTTGATCCAGTTTTCTCAAGTTGGGTTAATGTTGTCAAAAAAGCGGCAGACATAAATCGTTCTAGAAGTTCAAAGAGCTTAAAGGGCATTTATTTTTTTTCTTTGAAATTTGAAAGTGTTTTTTTTTTAATGTTTACTTGCGTTCATTACTCTTTTCCAATCTTCAGTTGGCTATGTTTGGTGATATCTCATCTGTTTCAGCTTACCGCAAAGCTCCTGGTAAAACTTCAAAGTCAAAACAACCTGAAAAGTTGCCAACGAGTAAAGGAGTTGTCAAAAAATCACCGAAAAAGGCAGCGTCTCCTAAAATGTCAAAGTCTCCGCTGGTAGAAACTGAAATGAAACAAGCTGCAGCTACACACAATGCTGTTTCTGAAAGAACGCCTGCCGTAACTGAAGGCCAGCAAAGCTCATCCCAAAGTTTGCGAGCACAAGAAGACAGTGATTTTGAGACGTCGTCTAGCGCGTCTTCGTCAGAAGTTGAACATGTCAAACGCCCCGATGTGAAGACTGGGTTTGCGAAAGACGGAGCATCGACAACATCTGCATCTCATTTTGTTGTGGAGGCACCCCCCGTTATTATGGAAAACACAGACGAGGATTCGGACGAGAGTAGTGACTAAATTGATCAGAGGGTTTTGAATAGCTGTTTTATGACGCAATGTTTTGAATATAAATATCAAATGTGATGTATGTATTGTTTTTTACCATCTTGTTTTTAAAGCTAATTGAAAATATATTTTTTCAGTTCTACTTCCTTTTTAATTTTCCGTAACAGTTATTTTTATTTGGTGCTCTAACTAATCCGAGTTGCGAGAATCAAGGAGTCGAGAATCAAGGAGTCGAGAATGAAGGAGTCGAGAATCAAGGAGTCGAGAATCAAGGAGTCGAGAATCAAGGAGTCGAGAATCAAGGAGTCGAGAATCAAGGAGTCGAGAATCAAGGAGTCGAGAATGAAGGAGTCGAGAATCAAGGAGTCGAGAATCAAGGAGTCGAGAATCAAGGAGTCGAGAATCAAGGAGTCGAGAATCAAGGAGTCGAGAATCAAGGAGTCGAGAATCAAGGAGTCGAGAATCAAGGAGTCGAGAATCAAGGAGTCGAGAATGAAGGAGTCGAGAATCAAGGAGTCAAGAATCAAGGAGTCGAGAATCAAGGAGTCGAGAATCAAGGAGTCGAGAATCAAGGAGTCGAGAATCAAGGAGTCGAGAATCAAGGAGTCGAGAATCAAGGAGTCGAGAATCAAGGAGTCGAGAATCAAGGAGTCGAGAATCAAGGAGTCGAGAATCAAGGAGTCGAGAATGAAGGAGTCGAGAATGAAGGAGTCGAGAATCAAGGAGTCGAGAATCAAGGAGTCGAGAATCAAGGAGTCGAGAATCAAGGAGTCGAGAATCAAGGAGTCGAGAATGAAGGAGTCGAGAATCAAGGAGTCGAGAATCAAGGAACCGAGAATCAAGGAGTCGAGAATCAAGGAGTCGAGAATCAAGGAGTCGAGAATCAAGGAGTCGAGAATGAAGGAGTCGAGAATCAAGGAGTCGAGAATCAAGGAGTCGAGAATCAAGGAGTCGAGAATCAAGGAGTCGAGAATCAAGGAGTCGAGAATCAAGGAGTCGAGAATCAAGGAGTCGAGAATCAAGGAGTCGAGAATCAAGGAGTCGAGAATCAAGGAGTCGAGAATGAAGGAGTCGAGAATGAAGGAGTCGAGAATCAAGGAGTCGAGAATCAAGGAGTCGAGAATCAAGGAGTCGAGAATCAAGGAGTCGAGAATCAAGGAGTCGAGAATCAAGGAGTCGAGAATGAAGGAGTCGAGAATCAAGGAGTCGAGAATCAAGGAGTCGAGAATCAAGGAGTCGAGAATCAAGGAGTCGAGAATGAAGGAGTCGAGAATCAAGGAGTCGAGAATGAAGGAGTCGAGAATCAAGGAGTCGAGAATCAAGGAGTCGAGAATCAAGGAGTCGAGAATGAAGGAGTCGAGAATCAAGGAGTCGAGAATCAAGGAGTCGAGAATGAAGGAGTCGAGAATCAAGGAGTCGAGAATGAAGGAGTCGAGAATGAAGGAGTCGAGAATCAAGGAGTCGAGAATCAAGGAGTCGAGAATCAAGGAGTCGAGAATCAAGGAGTCGAGAATCAAGGAGTCGAGAATGAAGGAGTCGAGAATCAAGGAGTCGAGAATCAAGGAGTCGAGAATCAAGGAGTCGAGAATCAAGGAGTCGAGAATCAAGGAGTCGAGAATCAAGGAGTCGAGAATCAAGGAGTCGAGAATCAAGGAGTCGAGAATCAAGGAGTCGAGAATCAAGGAGTCGAGAATCAAGGAGTCGAGAATCAAGGAGTCGAGAATGAAGGAGTCGAGAATCAAGGAGTCGAGAATCAAGGAGTCGAGAATCAAGGAGTCGAGAATGAAGGAGTCGAGAATCAAGGAGTCGAGAATGAAGGAGTCGAGAATCAAGGAGTCGAGAATCAAGGAGTCGAGAATCAAGGAGTCGAGAATGAAGGAGTCGAGAATCAAGGAGTCGAGAATCAAGGAGTCGAGAATCAAGGAGTCGAGAATGAAGGAGTCGAGAATCAAGGAGTCGAGAATGAAGGAGTCGAGAATCAAGGAGTCGAGAATCAAGGAGTCGAGAATCAAGGAGTCGAGAATCAAGGAGTCGAGAATCAAGGAGTCGAGAATCAAGGAGTCGAGAATCAAGGAGTCGAGAATCAAGGAGTCGAGAATCAAGGAGTCGAGAATCAAGGAGTCGAGAATCAAGGAGTCGAGAATCAAGGAGTCGAGAATCAAGGAGTCGAGAATCAAGGAGTCGAGAATCAAGGAGTCGAGAATCAAGGAGTCGAGAATCAAGGAGTCGAGAATCAAGGAGTCGAGAATCAAGGAGTCGAGAATGAAGGAGTCGAGAATGAAGGAGTCGAGAATCAAGGAGTCGAGAATCAAGGAGTCGAGAATCAAGGAGTCGAGAATCAAGGAGTCGAGAATCAAGGAGTCGAGAATCAAGGAGTCGAGAATCAAGGAGTCGAGAATCAAGGAGTCGAGAATCAAGGAGTCGAGAATCAAGGAGTCGAGAATCAAGGAGTCGAGAATCAAGGAGTCGAGAATCAAGGAGTCGAGAATCAAGGAGTCGAGAATCAAGGAGTCGAGAATCAAGGAGTCGAGAATCAAGGAGTCGAGAATCAAGGAGTCGAGAATCAAGGAGTCGAGAATCAAGGAGTCGAGAATCAAGGAGTCGAGAATCAAGGAGTCGAGAATCAAGGAGTCGAGAATCAAGGAGTCGAGAATCAAGGAGTCGAGAATGAAGGAGTCGAGAATCAAGGAGTCGAGAATCAAGGAGTCGAGAATCAAGGAGTCGAGAATGAAGGAGTCGAGAATCAAGGAGTCGAGAATCAAGGAGTCGAGAATCAAGGAGTCGAGAATGAAGGAGTCGAGAATCAAGGAGTCGAGAATGAAGGAGTCGAGAATCAAGGAGTCGAGAATCAAGGAGTCGAGAATCAAGGAGTCGAGAATGAAGGAGTCGAGAATCAAGGAGTCGAGAATCAAGGAGTCGAGAATCAAGGAGTCGAGAATGAAGGAGTCGAGAATGAAGGAGTCGAGAATGAAGGAGTCGAGAATCAAGGAGTCGAGAATCAAGGAGTCGAGAATGAAGGAGTCGAGAATCAAGGAGTCGAGAATCAAGGAGTCGAGAATCAAGGAGTCGAGAATCAAGGAGTCGAGAATGAAGGAGTCGAGAATCAAGGAGTCGAGAATCAAGGAGTCGAGAATCAAGGAGTCGAGAATGAAGGAGTCGAGAATCAAGGAGTCGAGAATCAAGGAGTCGAGAATCAAGGAGTCGAGAATGAAGGAGTCGAGATTCAAGGAGTCGAGAATCAAGGAGTCGAGAATCAAGGAGTCGAGAATCAAGGAGTCGAGAATGAAGGAGTCGAGAATCAAGGAGTCGAGAATGAAGGAGTCGAGAATCAAGGAGTCGAGAATCAAGGAGTCGAGAATCAAGGAGTCGAGAATCAAGGAGTCGAGAATCAAGGAGTCGAGAATCAAGGAGTCGAGAATGAAGGAGTCGAGAATCAAGGAGTCGAGAATCAAGGAG
Source organism: Symsagittifera roscoffensis (assembly GCF_963678635.1). Taxonomy (NCBI): domain Eukaryota; kingdom Metazoa; phylum Xenacoelomorpha; order Acoela; family Convolutidae; genus Symsagittifera; species Symsagittifera roscoffensis. The sequence goes on along the minus strand of NC_087063.1, from coordinate 263,033 downwards.
TCGAGAATCAAGGAGTCGAGAATGAAGGAGTCGAGAATCAAGGAGTCGAGAATCAAGGAGTCGAGAATCAAGGAGTCGAGAATGAAGGAGTCGAGAATCAAGGAGTCGAGAATCAAGGAGTCGAGAATGAAGGAGTCGAGATTCAAGGAGTCGAGAATCAAGGAGTCGAGAATCAAGGAGTCGAGAATCAAGGAGTCGAGAATGAAGGAGTCGAGAATCAAGGAGTCGAGAATCAAGGAGTCGAGAATCAAGGAGTCGAGAATGAAGGAGTCGAGAATCAAGGAGTCGAGAATCAAGGAGTCGAGAATCAAGGAGTCGAGAATCAAGGAGTCGAGAATCAAGGAGTCGAGAATCAAGGAGTCGAGAATGAAGGAGTCGAGAATCAAGGAGTCGAGAATCAAGGAGTCGAGAATCAAGGAGTCGAGAATCAAGGAGTCGAGAATGAAGGAGTCGAGAATCAAGGAGTCGAGAATCAAGGAGCCGAGAATCAAGGAGTCGAGAATGAAGGAGTCGAGAATCAAGGAGTCGAGAATCAAGGAGTCGAGAATCAAGGAGTCGAGAATGAAGGAGTCGAGAATCAAGGAGTCGAGAATCAAGGAGTCGAGAATCAAGGAGTCGAGAATGAAGGAGTCGAGAATGAAGGAGTCGAGAAGCAAGTTTTGACTTGAGAACTTATTTTAACTGAAAAACGTATCGCTTTGTTTTAAATTAACCGACAGGTTTTTGACTTTTTCGAAGGTTGGAGGCAAGCAGTTCAAAAATGCGAGACAAGAACCTGGAATTTGACATGCAGTAGGCTTGTGAGTTTTCATTGGAGCCGTAAAATGAATAACTTAATAATCTGTGCTCTTCTGAAGCAAAAACAATGTTTTTCTGACATATTTGTTTTATTCGGTGAAGTTGTTTGCTTTCTCGTCTTTGATCGTCTTTTATGCTCGTCTTTGATCGTTTCAACAAAAACTGTACTCTTAGTTCATCCCCTTTGACGGATTATGGGCAATGCAGTCGTTCAAGGCGGCTTTAGAAACACTTGTGCCGGTCAAAGGGACGGCGTGAAATAGTAAGTAGTAGCTTTAGGGCGTGAACTGTTCGAGTCAGAGAGAATCCTTTCTTTTTACTGCATGTAATTCTGGTTAGTATACGTGTTCGTGCTCTGGTGGACTTGGAGATGTTTCAGATTTGTATGGACTCAGTTCTGCTCCTCGGGGGAGGAGTGGGTCTAGGCTTCATCTTGGGCAACTATTTGAGACTACACTCAATCCGCAGAGTGGTATCCGCAGTGGTGTCCAAATACTACTACCCGCATTCTGTTGCACACGCCAAAATAGAAGCGATGAAAGGAGAATTCAAACTAGTCATCGCTGTCAGATCAGATCTCAAAATGGGCCAGTAATGTGATCTGTTCATGTAGTTCTCATTTTTTTGAGCTACAACACAGAGTGATCAAAGCAAGCTCCCGCTCTGAAAGATTATTGTTGCCCTTAATCACACACGCTATTGCTATCCTTATTTTTGTCTGATTTATTGGCTGACTGGGTATGAATTTTTGTATCAATCACAAGCCACTATATTGTTTTGGAGCTATTATGATCGTTTAAATTAACTCAAAAACGCAATTTGAACCATTTGGGTTGAAATATTACTGGGATGCATGTTGATGATGAAAAATTAATTGGAATTCATGTTTTGATCTAATGCGTGAAATGTAAAATGTGTTTCAGGCAAGGGTAAAATAGCAGCTCAATGTGCACACGGGGCTATGAAGGCATACCTCATTTCGCCAGAGACCATCAGAGAATCATGGCAGTTCTATGGTCAGCCTACCATTATAACCCAAGTGGAAACCCTGGAACATCTCAAACAATTGTTCGAGAAAGGAAAAACTTTGGGTTTGTCAGTTGCTATAATTAGAGATGCGGGAAGGACTCAAGTCGCTCGGGGATCGGAAACAGTGGTCGCTATTGGGCCAGGACCTGTCAGTTTAGTCGATCAAGTCACTCAAAAGCTTCCTTTGATGAAATAAAACTAAAATTTTCTTTGTTTGGCCAGATACATGTAGCTGTTAAATTAATCAACTTTTTTTTGCTGCTTTTGAAGTATTATTAATTTTTATTTTGTACTTCGGACTTTTTAAGAAATAGTTTTTACTTCGTGAATCTCTTTCATAGTGTCTGAATTTTTATAAAGAACATACATACGCTGGATATTATATGACTGCTAGTATCAGGGCAAAGCCATGAATGTTCTGCCTGCGCTTTAAGATACATAAAGTTTTTTCGAAAATATTTGTAAATTTTCAAAAACAATTCAATACTTTTAAAGAGTAATGAGCGCAGTGAATATATTGGGCTACATTAAAAACGCATCATCAAGAAGTTAACTTAAACTTAAATGTAAACTCAATTTTTGGAAAAACTCAAATGTATACGAGCTGAAATGTGATCAAGTTTGATCACACTTCAGCTCGTAATATACATTTGAGTTTTTCCAAAATTAAGTTTTCTTATAAGCTTGAAGAAAAATGCCTGAAATTAACCAGGAAAACTCAGTTTTTATCCAAAAATAAAAGGTATGTTTATTGCTTATCATAAAAATTTATTGTTTTTTTTCCTTAAAAAGGCAAAGATTTTTCAGTACTGTGAAAAAATTAGGGTACCAAAATTAGATCCAGAAAATGAAACAGTTAGAAATTTTGCCATTTTAAAATTTAATTGTACTCAAATTTTTTGTAAAAATTGAGTTTACAGGCACGTCGTCGACTTAATTGTTATTTATCAGAGCCAGAATATGGATTCTCAGAAATTTCACCTTGAAAGAGTTTTGGTTCATCGAAATATTGCTGTTGGGTTTTCAATCTTTTTCGGAAATGGAATTTAATTCTTGGATTTCCCAGCGGAATAAAAGTTTTACCTATTATACAAGTTTTATCAAATTAGGTTTTCTTATCAGAAAAGGGTCAAGAGTAAATAGTTCGTGAAAGTCAAAGAACTTAAAGGGCCAATATTTTTTCTGGCAAGTTGAAGTTTTTTCAAAAAAACAAGTCAATTTTTTTCTGTTTCCTTGCGTTATTGACTCTTTTCTAACTGTTATTTGGCTATAATAAAGCGCGCATAATTATCCCAAATTGGCTTTTTCAAAACCCAATTACTTTCGGGTAAATTATGGCTATTGAAATATCTTTTTATATCTTTCAGAGTGTATAAAAATTTTATCAAAAACGGTTAAATAAAAAGTCAAAACTTGTCTGAATAAAAAAACTCACAAGTAAGTATTCAGTAATTTCCTTCAAAAGTAGGAGCAATAAATACGATCTTCTCTTTAGAAGAAAGTCTTTCATTCAAAATTGACAATTAATTGAATACAATTCAGAAAAATAGCCATGCATATACGTGGTAAATAATGAAATTCATATATTAAATCAAGGAAATGGTAAGTTAGAGTCAATTGCCATTTTTAGAACTTCATAATTGCAACACAATACAACTCTGAATAATACATGTCAATCAATAATTATCAGGTTAACTTTCTAACCTTTACGAAACTTAAGTGCCTTGCTAGATTTGAACCCGGGCCTCTGGTTCTTAAGTTAGATGCGTTAGCAAGTGCAATTTTAATGTTTAATCCGAAAGAAGCAAAATGTTAATTGAAAAAGGAAGATACGCATGAATAGAAATGGAATGGCTCATTGATATTCTCCTCTCTCGTCTGACTCGTGACCCAGATACAGATACACGGGTTAGAATCCGATGGGAACCGAAGTGAAGTTTTCTCTATTGAGTTATATGTGAGTTGTATTTGCCACCTATTGTTATATATCACTATTTATGTAGCACTATTTGGGTAATAATCACAAGGAGATTTTTCCATAAATCCTTTGACCTGACCCTGTTAATTTACATTTATGGGAGATATTCTCACTGACAGTGAAGCCAAGTGCACGAAAACTTTCAACCACTCAACGTCCCCCAAACTATCTTAAGCTGGCTGATAGGTCTGCTCTCTTCTCGTTAGTTTTTATACTGAAGTCTGATTGGCTCTCATGGTTTTGGATATTCGGTTGTTGTAGTCGAAGAAAGGCTACTGGATACAAGCCAGTTGCTTCAATGCTCTCTTGGCGTTGTGAATTTCTTCTACAAATTGCTGTTGCTGTGAATGGGGAGAAGAATTGAGAGAGGAAACCACTAGACTGATGAGGTCGTCGTGCAGATTGTAGCACACTCCGTATCCATCCCGGCTCACTGGGCCATAGTACGCGAACTGCTCCGACTTGCCAGAACTCATCTGGACAAAAACCCTTTCTTACTCATATCATCATTTTATTTTTAAATTAAGGTTATTTCAACTCAAGGTGTGCTAGCCAACATATAAAATGATGCCATAAAATGAACAAATTAACAAAATGAACAAATTAACCAGTGTTTAAAGTGATGAGCTTGACTAAAGTTAACTTTTTGCGCCTTCAGGCAGGGGTGGATTAAGGGGAGGGGCGGACCCTCAGGGACTCGACTCTCTGCCGACCCAAAGCGGCCCCTCTTTGGTACTTTAAGAAATCGATTTTTGGCCGACCGACTCTAAAATTTTTCTAAAGGCGCCAATATGTACTAAGTTTGAGGAGGAGCGCGCGCCAAAAAACGCGATTTTTGTCAAAGTTTTTTAAAAAGTTCCCAAAAACGGCGTTTTTGATCTTTTTTTAAAAAAAAAATGCCTGGCCAAAACAACGCCTTTTTGGTGCTTTAAGAGAGCTGGGAAAATCAATTTTGTCGATCTAAAAAAAAGTTCGTCAAACTTTTCGAAAATTTTTTGAAAATCCGCCCCTTCCTCGGGAAAATCCTAGATCCGCCCCTGTTTGCTCACTTGGCTGGTTGTGAGTCTGAAGTCGAATGTTGAAGCGAGCTCTTCCGACTGGAGAAATGCATCCTCCACATTTTTCTCTCTACAGAAGTCTTTCAGGCACTGCAGAAGCATATCGGCACCTTGACCTCGAATCACCTAAATTAAGATTATTTGTTGACCCAAAAGTCAGATCTTTGTTCGTTTTGACGCTTATATAATCAATTGTTATAGGTTACAAGTAACATAATATATATTCTATGATGACCAGGGGCTGGTTTTCAAATTTTTGAAATTTGCTTGACTTTTAGTCGCTCGCGCAAAAGAAATTCTCACTCTTTTTGCCAAATTTTTCTACACAGTTCGTGGTTTTTTGAAACAAGAAAACAGGAAAAATAGTTCAAACTATTAAAATTCAAAAAAAAGTTCCGAATTTGACTGGAAAAACCAATGACACGAAGTGCATTTGAAAAAACCTTGTGATTTGTGTGAGAATACTGGAATACTGACCGAGTCTATCTGTTTCTGCTGGACATCACAAGCCTCATACAGTAGTTTGCGAGTATCAGTGACTCTTTCGGGGTAGTTTCTACTCGTCAGGGCTTCGATTAGTCTCCGAGTGGATGCGCTGTTCGAGCGGATGTTGTCGGCTCTGCCTCTGTCGTAGCGCCGTAGTGACGCACTCTCGTAAGAGTGACACAGTGAATTATGCGTCCTCAAACGTAAATCACTACTTATCAAACGAAATCTCCTCTTTGTTTTCATTTTTTGAAAGCTTAAAGATAAGCTTAACAGCTAAGCTTTAGCATTGTTCTTAGAGCTGTAATTGATTTAAAAAAATGCGAAGAAACTTCGAGTTTTCTTCACAAAAATGTTCTATAGAACATAGTTCTTCAGTTTTATGTCCAAAAATTTTAAATAATTTTTTCATATTTCATAGATTTTGATATTTTTTCTGGGTTTTATTGCCTGTGTTTTGAGTTCTCGTCCTGAGTTTATGTCTACATTTTATTTAACTTCAGTTAAAATTATTGAGAAAGCATAAGTCTTGTAATTGGGAACTAGACTCTTTTTACCGTAAGCAATTTTACTAGCAATGCTTTAACTTGCTTTAGTATTGAACCTTAACAACTTCCAAGCTCATTGCCACATGGCCGAAAGGTAGCATGGTAGCATTTGCACACTAAAATCTGGGGTTCGCGTCCGCTGAACCTTGTTTTTTCAGTAAGTGTGAAACTGAAGTAGTGCTCAAGTTTTGCCGGCTTAGTAGCCAAATCAAAGAGTTGCCTTCTGCTGTAAGTAATTTAATTGCAATCGTAGTTTCAGGGGAACTTTCAATGAACTTTTATCGAGACATGTGAAAGTTTTGGTATGCTTAGTTTTTTTTCTTTTTTCGATTTCATATGTTTTTTTTTCAATTGCGAGAGCAATTCACTTGTAATTGGGGAATTTTTTTTCCCGTAAACAACTGTTCTTACATATTTTGTAGGTACTCTTTAATTGCATGTTTTCCATTTAGCGTACAAGGTGACATAATGAATTTTAAATAAAACTACTTTTTAGATCTTTTTAGGCAGTGAATGATTTTTCAAATGTATTTATTGAAAAAAAAATTGATTTTTTTTGAGATTTGTGTTTTAGTCCTATTATCTGTGCGCTAATTTTCCACTTTTTTCCCAATGCATTTCACATTATGTGGTATACTAACAAATTTTATATAATTGAGAGTTGTTCTGTAGCTAGTAATTTTTACCAACTTCAATTTTGAATAATTTAATTCGTTTTTTTTTGGGTTGAGCGAAGCCAGGTTTTGTTATTTCGGCTTAGTTATCTTATATTTTGTAGATTAATCGAAGATTTTTGATGCTGTTGCGTGTTTCAGGAGGGAAAGGTTACAAACAATTTTGAATTTCAAAATTTGATAGCTCTAACAATTTTTATATTTAGTGTACTTTTTTTCGTTTCAAATTTGTCGCCTTGTTGCCACTAGTTCAATGATTCTTAGTTTTTGTGAGGGCTGTTCATGAACATCATCCGAGACAAAGCTAAAAAAACTTTGTTTTTTTTTAAATATATTTGGACTAATTTTTCTAGCTTAAATTTAAAAAATTATATTCCCTCTTTACAATATAGTTTAATGCAATGTTTTGATTGTATTGAAAGTACTGCGAAGCTCTGTTTTTACTCTGTTTTATTTTTTTTATTCAAAATTTTTTGCTAATTTGATTTCTGTTCTAAGTTGTAAATTTACCATCTCAGATTTTGTTCTTGTTTTTCAGTTAAATCGGCTTATGTTAGATCGGCTCAGACTCTTTTGTAAATTCATTAGTGTTTTCAATTTGGATAAGTAATAAAATATTTCTTTTTTAGACCCTCGCATTGTAGTGTCACATTACGATATCCACATTTTTTTCCAACCTAAACCGCATGTAAATGTACTTTTTGTTTGGTGGTTTTGCTTTTTTGTATTTGGGTAATTTTTGCTGCATAGCTTTATATTTTTGTCTGTCTTATTGGTGGCACGTTCCTTTTTGTTAAAAAAAGACGTATGTGATTTGCTTTTGATACTTTTGACTTTTTTAGATTTAGAAACTTATTTCTTTTTTGGAAATTTCTTTTTCTTAAAAACTTCCCACCAAATTTGAGGCTAATGGTTTAACTGAAAAAACAGATTGCGAGTCTTTGCTGGACATCTGGTGTTGCGTCTTTTAATGAAAAAAAGGAACTACCCTGAAAACGTACAATATTCGAAATTAAGCTCAATTTTTGGAAAGTTTGAGTCTTGGCAATTTTTATTCGACCCAAATGCTTCCCCTTAGTTTCCACTCGGTCCTTGATTCTCATTGTTTGTTAGGGTCGTTAATGATCAGCATCCGAGACAAAAGCATGAAATTTTAGCAGATTATTTTTTCGACTTATTTTAAAGTAATTTTTTAAGCTTGATTTTGCAATAAAATTAATTGCCTCTTCTTTCTATTAAACATCTTTTAACGAATGTTTGAATTTGTAATGCAAGTGTTGCAATGCTCCGCTTCGCTTCTGTGTTAATTTTTGTGTGGTTTTGCAAAAGATACGAAGCTTCGCAAAGCCCCTGTGTTTGCCATTTGTTTTAAAATAACTTAACACTTTCGATGCATTTTTGTTTCATCGAACTAGCTGAAGAAAGTTATTAGTTTCAGACAAGGTTACAACAACAAATATTCTATCTTAAAAAGTTTCCAATCATAATTTTCCAAGCGAAATTTTGAAAGCATAATGATAAACAATTTGGCTTTATTGATGGTCTGTGGCTTCTATAAGCGTCAGTTGTGCAGGGTTGCCAACAAGAAAACTTGAATGTCCAAGAACTGAGGCACCATTCCCGTAGATGCCATTTAATTGTCTAATTTCAATGCTTTTTCCGCTTGCAATTTGCAAGCGTAACCAACTCGGAATGTAAAATTTTCTTAGGTTAACAACTAGTTTAACAAAATCAGTTTAATCACTTATTCCAGTTCAATTAGTACTGATCAATTGAAAAACCCGGTTTCGGGAAGTTTCTCCACAACTTATTTTTTACAAAAAACAGTTTAGCTTTTGGAAAGTCTAGACCGTTTCTTAGAATTTTTGACCGTTTTAAATAATTTTTTGAATTTAGTTAAAAGTTACACTATCAAATCTGAGATGAAAAGTTCAATTGAATGAACAGGTTTCAATAGTTGTTCCTGTAGAAGCCGCGTTTCAATAATTTTTCACTTGGAAAAATGTTATCTCCTTGGGAAAACTGATTATCTCAAAACGTTTTTACTCCTCTCTCTTATTTTAGTAGAGAAACAACTAAGGTTTTGGGCAAAGTCCAAATTTTGAATTACGCACTTCGTTTTGCATCAATATAACGAACTCAAAAAATATCAAACACCTAGCTAGAGCTTTAGCTAGGCCGTAACTTGCTATTCAACATTTTTTTCTAAATTGTTTTATTAATGATTTTGTGATTTTGAATCGTGAATATCTTCTGCATAAACGTCTACACCCTATTTTTTCACTCAAAAACTATGATTCTCCGGAAAGTCAAATTTCTGATTTAATTGCTGCTTTTTGAATTTCTTGTTAACTGTCCTTTCAAATTTGACATCATAGTTTTTATCGGAACATTAGATTGTTGAAAGCCTACCTTTATAATGTGAAACGCCTAGTTTGCTTAAGAAAAAAGTACTGGCTTTCAAACAAGCCAAAGTTTGGAAACTTTGAAATGGTTTTTGGAAAAAATGGGCTTCAATCGAAAAATACCGTGCCAACTCTCAGGTTAAGTGTTTAATGAAGAAAACCAAATTTGTGATTTTTTTCTTCTTTACCAGTTTTCACGGTCGGTCTTAGAAAAATCAAGTTTTCGAACTTTGACCGTTTCATAGAAATTTTTTGAATTTTCTTGAAAAATACTCTATCGAATTTGAAATAAAAATTCGATCAAAAGAAGCGGTTGCGCAATTTTTTTTCCTGCAGAAGCGGCTAATCCTTAGTTTTGTTGTTGATAAATGATATGTCTTTTCACTCTTCTCACTTATTTTAGTAGAGAAACAGCTAGGGATTTGGCCAAAGTCCAATTTTTTAAATTACGCATTTTATCCCTCATCAGTATTACAAAATGAAAAAAAATCAAGCTTTAGGTGTCTTAGGTGTCCTTCATCAAGAAATTTTTATTTTATCTATTTTTTTCAACAATTTTCATTTTTTTACTCATGTTTTTTTATGATTGCATTGTTTTGCAAGTGATGTTTATTTGTGTTCATTTTGTTTTTTTTTCAGCCTTTAAAATATACGTCTTCGCCTGTGTTTGCAAAGCGCAGTTTTGTCTCCGTGTTTTTTTGCGTGTCTTTTTTGTTACGAGTAAGCAACATGTGGGTTTTCTTTTTTTTCCATTAAATTGGGAAGGAACTGTGTCTACGGGTGTTTTTTAATTCTTTTGTTCTTGCCATTGAAAGTGAAGAGAACATTTTTTGAATTCTTAGCAAAAACGTTTTCAGTATTGATTCGAGCAAAACAAAAAAATTCAAAAAGTGTTCCGGATTTCGAGAAAAATGGGTTCAAAAACTTCTCTTTTTAGTCTTATTTCGAGCGCGTCTAGCGAGTTGAACGTAATCCTCGTTGAGTTTCGCTGCTTTTTTTCGTTTATCATTTGTCATAATTACAATTTTTAAACCTAATTCAGACAACCACTCAAAATAAAATACAGTAATTGAGTTGATTTTTTTAAAATAAATACAATAAATGAGTTAATTTTTTTGAAATCTTTTTTTTTAAGTTTTTTTTTACTTGGTCCATATTTTTTAGATAAGTATGTTTGTGATTTTTTTCTTCTTTACCAGTTTTCACGGTCGGTCTTAGAAAAATCAAGTTTTCGAACTTTGACCGTTTCATAGAAACTTTTTGAATTTTATTGAAAAATACTCTATCGAATTTGAAATAAAAATTCGATCAAAAGAAGCGGTTGCGCAATTTTTTTTCCTGCAGAAGCGGCTAATCCTTAGTTTTGTTGTTGATAAATGATATGTCTTTTCACTCTTCTCACTTATTTTAGTAGAGAAACAGCTAGGGATTTGGCCAAAGTCCAATTTTTTAAATTACGCATTTTATCCCTCATCAGTATTACAAAATAAAAAAAAATCAAGCTTTAGGTGTCCTAGGTGTCCTTCATCAAGAAATTTTTAATTTATCTATTTTTTTCAACAATTTTCATTTTTTTACTCATGTTTTTTTATGATTGCATTGTTTTGCAAGTGATGTTTATTTGTGTTCATTTTTTTTTTTTTTTTCAGCCTTTAAAATATACGTCTTCGCCTGTGTTTGCAAAGCGCAGTTTTGCCTCCGTGTTTTTTTGCGTGTCTTTTTTGTTACGAGAAAGCAACATGTGGGTTTTCTTTTTTTTCCATTAAATTGGGAAGGAACTGTGTCTACGGGTGTTTTTTAATTCTTTTGTTCTTGCCATTGAAAGTGAAGAGAAAATTTTTTGAATTCTTAGCAAAAACGTTTTCAGTATTGATTCGAGCAAAACAAAAAAATTCAAAAAGTGTTCCGGATTTCGAGAAAAATGGGTTCAAAAACTTCTCTTTTTAGTCTTATTTCGAGCGCGTCTAGCGAGTTGAACGTAATCCTCGTTGAGTTTCGCTGCTTTTTTTCGTTTATCATTTGTCATAATTACACTTTTTAAACCTAATTCAGACAACCACTCAAAATAAAATACAGTAATTGAGTTGATTTTTTAAAATAAATACAATAAATGAGTTAATTTTTTTGAAATCTTTTTTTTTTAAGTTTTTTTTTACTTGGTCCATATTTTTTAGATAAGTATGTTTGTGATTTTTTTCTTCTTTACCAGTTTTCACGGTCGGTCTTAGAAAAATCAAGTTTTCGAACTTTGACCGTTTCATAGAAACTTTTTGAATTTTATTGAAAAATACTCTATCGAATTTGAAATAAAAATTCGATCAAAAGAAGCGGTTGCGCAATTTTTTTTCCTGCAGAAGCGGCTAATCCTTAGTTTTGTTGTTGATAAATGATATGTCTTTTCACTCTTCTCACTTATTTTAGTAGAGAAACAGCTAGGGATTTGGCCAAAGTCCAATTTTTTAAATTACGCATTTTATCCCTCATCAGTATTACAAAATAAAAAAAAATCAAGCTTTAGGTGTCTTAGGTGTCCTTCATCAAGAAATTTTTAATTTATCTATTTTTTTCAACAATTTTCATTTTTTTACTCATGTTTTTTTTATGATTGCATTGTTTTGCAAGTGGTGTTTATTTGTGTTCATTTTGTTTTTTTTTCAGCCTTTAAAATATACGTCTTCGTCTGTGTTTGCAAAGCGCAGTTTTGCCTCCGTGTTTTTTTGCGTGTCTTTTTTGTAACGAGAAAGCAACATGTGGGTTTTCTTTTTTTTCCATTAAATTGGGAAGGAACTGTGTCTACGGGTGTTTTTTAATTCTTTTGTTCTTGCCATTGAAAGTGATGAGATAATTTTTTGAATTCTTAGCAAAAACGTTTTCAGTATTGATTCGAGCAAAACAAAAAAAATCAAAAAGTGTTCCGGATTTCGAGAAAAATGGGTTCAAAAACTTCTCTTTTTAGTCTTATTTCGAGCGCGTCTAGCGAGTTGAACGTAATCCTCGTTGAGTTTCGCTGCTTTTTTTCGTTTATCATTTGTCATAATTACACTTTTTAAACCTAATTCAGACAACCACTCAAAATAAAATACAGTAATTGAGTTGATTTTTTAAAATAAATACAATAAATGAGTTAATTTTTTTGAAATCTTTTTTTTTTAAGTTTTTTTTACTTGGTCCATATTTTTTAGATAAGTATGTTTGTGATTTTTTTCTTCTTTACCAGTTTTCACGGTCGGTCTTAGAAAAATCAAGTTTTCGAACTTTGACCGTTTCATAGAAACTTTTTGAATTTTCTTGAAAAATACTCTATCGAATTTGAAATAAAAATTCGATCAAAAGAAGCGGTTGCGCAATTTTTTTTCCTGCAGAAGCGGCTAATCCTTAGTTTTGTTGTTGATAAATGATATGTCTTTTCACTCTTCTCACTTATTTTAGTAGAGAAACAGCTAGGGATTTGGCCAAAGTCCAATTTTTTAAATTACGCATTTTATCCCTCATCAGTATTACAAAATGAAAAAAAATCAAGCTTTAGGTGTCTTAGGTGTCCTTCATCAAGAAATTTTTATTTTATCTATTTTTTTCAACAATTTTCATTTTTTTACTCATGTTTTTTTATGATTGCATTGTTTTGCAAGTGATGTTTATTTGTGTTCATTTTGTTTTTTTTTTCAGCCTTTAAAATATACGTCTTCGCCTGTGTTTGCAAAGCGCAGTTTTGTCTCCGTGTTTTTTTGCGTGTCTTTTTTGTTACGAGTAAGCAACATGTGGGTTTTCTTTTTTTTCCATTAAATTGGGAAGGAACTGTGTCTACGGGTGTTTTTTAATTCTTTTGTTCTTGCCATTGAAAGTGAAGAGAACATTTTTTGAATTCTTAGCAAAAACGTTTTCAGTATTGATTCGAGCAAAACAAAAAAATTCAAAAAGTGTTCCGGATTTCGAGAAAAATGGGTTCAAAAACTTCTCTTTTTAGTCTTATTTCGAGCGCGTCTAGCGAGTTGAACGTAATCCTCGTTGAGTTTCGCTGCTTTTTTTCGTTTATCATTTGTCATAATTACAATTTTTAAACCTAATTCAGACAACCACTCAAAATAAAATACAGTAATTGAGTTGATTTTTTTAAAATAAATACAATAAATGAGTTAATTTTTTTGAAATCTTTTTTTTTTAAGTTTTTTTTTACTTGGTCCATATTTTTTAGATAAGTATGTTTGTGATTTTTTTCTTCTTTACCAGTTTTCACGGTCGGTCTTAGAAAAATCAAGTTTTCGAACTTTGACCGTTTCATAGAAACTTTTTGAATTTTATTGAAAAATACTCTATCGAATTTGAAATAAAAATTCGATCAAAAGAAGCGGTTGCGCAATTTTTTTTCCTGCAGAAGCGGCTAATCCTTAGTTTTGTTGTTGATAAATGATATGTCTTTTCACTCTTCTCACTTATTTTAGTAGAGAAACAGCTAGGGATTTGGCCAAAGTCCAATTTTTTAAATTACGCATTTTATCCCTCATCAGTATTACAAAATAAAAAAAAATCAAGCTTTAGGTGTCTTAGGTGTCCTTCATCAAGAAATTTTTAATTTATCTATTTTTTTCAACAATTTTCATTTTTTTACTCATGTTTTTTTTATGATTGCATTGTTTTGCAAGTGGTGTTTATTTGTGTTCATTTTGTTTTTTTTTCAGCCTTTAAAATATACGTCTTCGTCTGTGTTTGCAAAGCGCAGTTTTGCCTCCGTGTTTTTTTGCGTGTCTTTTTTGTAACGAGAAAGCAACATGTGGGTTTTCTTTTTTTTCCATTAAATTGGGAAGGAACTGTGTCTACGGGTGTTTTTTAATTCTTTTGTTCTTGCCATTGAAAGTGATGAGATAATTTTTTGAATTCTTAGCAAAAACGTTTTCAGTATTGATTCGAGCAAAACAAAAAAAATCAAAAAGTGTTCCGGATTTCGAGAAAAATGGGTTCAAAAACTTCTCTTTTTAGTCTTATTTCGAGCGCGTCTAGCGAGTTGAACGTAATCCTCGTTGAGTTTCGCTGCTTTTTTTCGTTTATCATTTGTCATAATTACACTTTTTAAACCTAATTCAGACAACCACTCAAAATAAAATACAGTAATTGAGTTGATTTTTTAAAATAAATACAATAAATGAGTTAATTTTTTTGAAATCTTTTTTTTTTAAGTTTTTTTTACTTGGTCCATATTTTTTAGATAAGTATGTTTGTGATTTTTTTCTTCTTTACCAGTTTTCACGGTCGGTCTTAGAAAAATCAAGTTTTCGAACTTTGACCGTTTCATAGAAACTTTTTGAATTTTCTTGAAAAATACTCTATCGAATTTGAAATAAAAATTCGATCAAAAGAAGCGGTTGCGCAATTTTTTTTCCTGCAGAAGCGGCTAATCCTTAGTTTTGTTGTTGATAAATGATATGTCTTTTCACTCTTCTCACTTATTTTAGTAGAGAAACAGCTAGGGATTTGGCCAAAGTCCAATTTTTTAAATTACGCATTTTATCCCTCATCAGTATTACAAAATAAAAAAATCAAGCTTTAGGTGTCTTAGGTGTCCTTCATCAAGAAATTTTTAATTTATCTATTTTTTTCAACAATTTTCATTTTTTTACTCATGTTTTTTTTATGATTGCATTGTTTTGCAAGTGGTGTTTATTTGTGTTCATTTTGTTTTTTTTTTCAGCCTTTAAAATATACGTCTTCGTCTGTGTTTGCAAAGCGCAGTTTTGCCTCCGTGTTTTTTTGCGTGTCTTTTTTGTAACGAGAAAGCAACATGTGGGTTTTCTTTTTTTTCCATTAAATTGGGAAGGAACTGTGTCTACGGGTGTTTTTTAATTCTTTTGTTCTTGCCATTGAAAGTGATGAGATAATTTTTTGAATTCTTAGCAAAAACGTTTTCAGTATTGATTCGAGCAAAACAAAAAAATTCAAAAAGTGTTCCGGATTTCGAGAAAAATGGGTTCAAAAACTTCTCTTTTTAGTCTTATTTCGAGCGCGTCTAGCGAGTTGAACGTAATCCTCGTTGAGTTTCGCTGCTTTTTTTCGTTTATCATTTGTCATAATTACACTTTTTAAACCTAATTCAGACAACCACTCAAAATAAAATACAGTAATTGAGTTGATTTTTTAAAATAAATACAATAAATGAGTTAATTTTTTTGAAATCTTTTTTTTTAAGTTTTTTTTTACTTGGTCCATATTTTTTAGATAAGTATGTTTGTGATTTTTTTCTTCTTTACCAGTTTTCACGGTCGGTCTTAGAAAAATCAAGTTTTCGAACTTTGACCGTTTCATAGAAACTTTTTGAATTTTCTTGAAAAATACTCTATCGAATTTGAAATAAAAATTCGATCAAAAGAAGCGGTTGCGCAATTTTTTTTCCTGCAGAAGCGGCTAATCCTTAGTTTTGTTGTTGATAAATGATATGTCTTTTCACTCTTCTCACTTATTTTAGTAGAGAAACAGCTAGGGATTTGGCCAAAGTCCAATTTTTTAAATTACGCATTTTATCCCTCATCAGTATTACAAAATAAAAAAAAATCAAGCTTTAGGTGTCTTAGGTGTCCTTCATCAAGAAATTTTTAATTTATCTATTTTTTTCAACAATTTTCATTTTTTTACTCATGTTTTTTTTATGATTGCATTGTTTTGCAAGTGGTGTTTATTTGTGTTCATTTTGTTTTTTTTTTTCAGCCTTTAAAATATACGTCTTCGTCTGTGTTTGCAAAGCGCAGTTTTGCCTCCGTGTTTTTTTGCGTGTCTTTTTTGTAACGAGAAAGCAACATGTGGGTTTTCTTTTTTTTTCCATTAAATTGGGAAGGAACTGTGTCTACGGGTGTTTTTTAATTCTTTTGTTCTTGCCATTGAAAGTGATGAGATAATTTTTTGAATTCTTAGCAAAAACGTTTTCAGTATTGATTCGAGCAAAACAAAAAAATTCAAAAAGTGTTCCGGATTTCGAGAAAAATGGGTTCAAAAACTTCTCTTTTTAGTCTTATTTCGAGCGCGTCTAGCGAGTTGAACGTAATCCTCGTTGAGTTTCGCTGCTTTTTTTCGTTTATCATTTGTCATAATTACATTTTTTAAACCTAATTCAGACAACCACTCAAAATAAAATACAGTAATTGAGTTGATTTTTTAAAATAAATATAATAATTGAGTTAATTTTTTTTAAATGCTTTTTTTTAAGTTTTTTTTTACTTGGTCCATATTTTTTAGATAAGTATGTTTTGATTTTTTGCTACTCGAGCATCTGACATAACTCTTTAATGAACTCTTCTTTTTTTAAGCTGTCGGAGACACTTTTAAAGAGTAGAACTACTTTTTGAATTATTCCCTCCTGGCATTGAGTTTACTATTTTTTGCTTCCGGTAAATTCAATTTTTTTTTAAATAATTCAAGAAAACTTTCTTTTTCTTGTCATTTAATTTTTGCGAAAGAATATTGGGAATTATGCCTAATTAATTAACGTTCTACGCAATCATATAGTTTTCTCGACTCAACAAGCACATAAAATATGAAACTAATTGGACTAAAAAATAGAGATAATCTTTCCTTTCATTTTTTTTAAGAATGTGGTCGGAATGTTCTGTGCTTCCTGCACAGCAGCCGGTTAATCGTGTTAGATTTATTGGTCTACTTTAATCTTTGACCTAAGTTTTTCTTCTGTTGTTGGATCAACCATACAATAATCCCCACCCCCTCCCCTAAGTGACCTACCGTAGAATGTTCTCCCTAAGCATATGTATTAAATCTAAAAATTGATCTGTATAAAACGTGCATTTCATGCGTTGTACGGTTGATCCCTTTTGTTTTTCATTTCCCCTTTATTTATTTTTCAGCATCGCAATTATTGCAAAAGCTCCAAATTTTAAGTTATAATTGATATTATCTGCGATGAAGCGTGTTGTCGGCGTAATGAAAAAGAAACTGGTTCAACCTTTTGAAGTAAAACTTCAACAGGGATGCGTTTGAGCTATTTGTGAGCGAGTGCGTTTTGGAGGAAAGAGCACATACCTGTAATAAGCAAGTTGCAACATGATCTGAACGAATATGTCTGGATTGATGTTGGCTCTTTTGATCATTCCTTTGGTCAGGTCAAACAAATTGATGTGATCCATTTTGACATCGGAAGATTGGCTGAAAACCACCTCACATAAGCGTCACTTTTATGATGCAACGAGGGGCTTTACAAGGTTAAGTAAGTATGAACACCAAATATGTTTGTTACTGCCTTATTAGTCCGCATGTCAGTTTTCATAACAATCAGACAATGAGAACAAAAAACTAATTGAAAAAAATTTGCAGGTGGGGTGAAGGAAAAAGAAAAAGCCGTTTTTTTCCATTTTGAAACTTTGTGTTCCAAATGCAATTGGAATTGGAAAATTAGACCCGTGAATCTGGGAAACTGGTGACTACCTGCGGAACTTGGTCTTTATGTCGTGTAGCTTCTCCCTGGCTTCGCAGTCCACGTCCCAAATGAGAGGCTTCGGACACCCCAGGATCTCATTGGACTTCCACCTGTCATCTGATGAAGACATCCTTCCACTCTCTTCATCTCTGCAAAATGATTCTTGTTAAACAGCTGCAAAATTTGGAACAGACACAGACAAACTTAATTTAGACTCATCTGCTACTTATGAACAATTGCATGAAAATTGAACTTTCAAGCTTTTTTTGTCAAATAATTTTTGTCTGAAAAATATCGATTGCATGCAAGCTTTACTGAAATAGGTCATTTACTCTTTTAAATTAATTGTTTTTGTTCTAGTTTTTTGTATAAAAAAGCATGGCTGCTTAAGTTTTGATGCGGCAAAAAAATTTTTTTTTTAGACTTCGTTATATTGTTAAAGCGATTACTCAAGGAAAGTAAATTGAGTTTGCGTTTAAAGTTTCGAAGTTGAGGCAACTTAAGGACCACTAAGATGAAGATGTTTATGAGTAGATGTGAGGAAAATGAGTTTGAAGAGTGGTCTGGTCTGCTAACTTGATCATCTGCTGGATGATTCGGATGACCCGCAGCCACACAACCCCCTCCGCAATCGAGTGTTCCATGTTCACTCCGAACAGTCCATTTGAACTGCTTATTATCTGAAATGAAAGAGCACTTCTTATTCATTGCTTCGGTCCAGTCGGAAGAAATGTGCTCCCTTTTACTCCGACCACCAACTAGCACCGAGCTTTGCATGCTGTTTAAATAAAGATGTATTTTATTGTTTTTTGTATTTCGCCCTCAAAGTGGAAAGGAACTTTGTATTCGGGTGTTTTCACTTTTAACTTGGTAGATGTTTCTCTGCGAACAACCGCAACTAAACGTCGAATAGGTTCGAGTGGTGAATCACATTAAAGCCCTTTCAGTCCTGATTTGATCAATGTGGAACCTGATCTAAACTACATTTTATGATTGGATAAATTAGATATTTTACCACTGTAAAGTATTTAATATTAACCAATCATGATCCATCTAACTAACAACCCACTTATTTGTAAGTGCTGAAATTACTTGTAATTTCAGCACCAGAGAGATTTGAATTTAACTTAGAAATTAGTTGCCTCTCCAAGAGAACTTCAGCAGCCGCAATAAACCAGTATACCCTAGATCTATTGAGCCTAGCAGAGACTAGTTAAACAACCTGAGACTAGAATAGTATAAGAGTAAGATTAGGATCGGTATTAGACTAAGAAGTTGCACGAATCTATCCGGCCGAAAATAAGATAGCGTGACGAGCAGACGGTGTACCCTATCCGAAATTACTCTATGAGTTAAGACCATCGGTTATAACTCATCTGGTGCGACCATAAGTCTCGAACAAGAGCTTAATAGCTTAGAATTAACCAAAAATAGATTAGAATTTAGACAAAACATTTTTAAAATGTTACACGACGATAATTTAATCGAAATGTCTCTACGACTCAATAGATCAAAGCCGATATTCCGAACGATAATAGAACTACCCGGAATTGGAAGAAGACCTCGAACCAGAGACGACATACGACAAAGTAGAAACTTACCAAATAGTTATATGATAGTACGGCAAAAGCCAACACAAACTTTTATATTTAGAATCTTATTAGCAATGAATTTAGATTTTCATTTGCAAACTTAAATCTTGAAGTCAATCTTCATGATCATTTCAGGCGCTAAACAAAAATATTAATATACAATAACGATTGATAAAAAGATCTCAGATAGTTTTCCTAAAATTCTGCAGTATTCTATAAAACATGTTTGGAAAATATTTATTGAAAATCAAAACAAAAATTAGTAGCATGACAATAAACTGTTAGTAATCATAAAATCATCAGTTGTCCCAGCTTCATCACCTAAAACATAACAGCAATCATAAGCTCACTAATATCATTAAAACACTAAATCTTTTCTTGAATAAATTTAAACCATTTTAAACTTAAATTCACTTAATTTTAAAATCAGATCATCAAGGCTTATCCTTGGATCTTAATTAATTTTCTATTTAATTAAATTTAAAAAACTTGATCATCAAGGCCTATCCTTGGATCAAAAAGAACAATTTTGTTCTCCCCCACCCACTTAGCTAGTGTCTAACGACCTCAAACGTCGATTCACTATCCAACCCTTTCAAAAAACCCAAGACTAATAGAAATTTTTGAACAAAACTAATCATTCAAATTAGGATAAACAGTGAAGAACTTCAGTTATTCATCCTTCACTTGAACCCTCCTCTTACCAGACCCAGGATAAATCTTAGACTCAGTAAGTTTAAAATAGTATCTAACGAACTACTCGCGTTCTAATTATACCTGAACCTTGTGGATCGATTTACTATTCTCCAACCCTTGAACACAATCACTACCCCTAAGTAAGATTAAGTAAGTTAACACCTTAGCTTATACTAGCCACGAGAAAGTAAAAAATCATTCTTCGGAATCGATATACTTTTCTCTCCAACCCTGAACAAATAGACCCAGGTTAAGCTAACCAAAAAATCGTAAGGACTAACAATTTAAGAAAATAGAAATCATCTAACAACTTTTTGCATCCGTCATCCTAAACCTTATGTCATTTAAAAATCTAGGAAACAAACAAACAATCGTTTTACACAACTGTGAAATAGATAACAAAAAATACGACCTTGTAATCACACCTCATACACAAACAGTTGGATATATTAGAACAAAACGACAAACACTAAAAAAGAAAATAATAACCAAACAAAGACAAATAACACGAAAAAGATTTTCCAAAAATAGAAACGCATTTTCAGAATCAGAAACCAAAAATTTAGACGAACTTTATAAATTAAAAGAATCTATAGATAAAAATTGCCCCATTCACGATCAATTATATTTTTCAGACTCAGAAACAACTTCAAATTTATCAAAAAGAGGAAAAAGAAGAATAAAAAAACAATATAAACACAAACCAGTACACTTGTATAATTGGAATCAACCAATTAGACACATCGATAATTGCCCATTAACAGTTATTAAACGAAAAAATGAGCCAAACACACACTCCAAGTGAAGATAGTCCAGACGATGACGATATCTACCCCTTCCTAGTAGATGCACCCGATAATAGAGGACAACATGGTCTTTGTAAGAACTTTCTTCTAAATTTGTTTGAACCCGGAATTAGCCCATGTAAAACAGAGTTCCCAGATGTAAAAATAAAAAGACAGATTATTGATCACTATCTGAAAGATATATGTAACTTAACACAACAATACGGAATCTACACCATAGAATTCAGCTCACCAAACCCAAATCACCGCAAATATGTAATTCAAACAGACGATCTTGATTTAGAATTTTCAAAAGTATTCTCAGAATATATAAAAAGCATAAAATATCATAACTCACAAAGAGCAAACTCCATATTTACTAATGAAGTTTTTGCAATAATATATAGTCATATTTCAATATTAGAAAATGAAAACCTTATCCCGCATATCTCACCGAATGAGACATCCAAACATATAAAGGTACGACATGAAATCACACTATTCTCAACTTTTCTACATATAATTAATGAAAATTTCACTAAAGATGAAGTTTCACAACATACAAAACATGACTTACAAAAAATTTTGGCATGGTTTATAATAGATTATTTCACACATAATATAGATTTAATTTCACAAGCAAGAAAAAATTTCAGACCCCAAAATTCAAACGATGATACCGCCATCACAGAACAATCAGACTACGTTTGGGACCCCGAATGGTGTCATTATGCGTTCATAAATATCCCACAATCAATCTCAAGTCAGGCAATAAGTACAATACCTTATGTAAGAGATTATGTAAGGGTAATACCATTATCCATTGATGCAACACCATTAAACTACAATACATTTTTACCCGATACGCGAAATAACAGTTTAAATTCGACCGTCATACACAATGAAAACCTTAATGGAACTAGGAACCTCACTCAACAAGATATTCAAACACCATCACACTTCATAAATGAAGAAATCGTCCAAACAACAACAACTACACAACAAAGTATTTCACCGATACGTCCAAATTTAATAACACCAAGAAATACAAACACTTCACTAGCACAAGTAACCTTACAATCAACCGTTAAACCTTCGGTTGCTCCAATATATTCACAAATAGATTATCAAACATATAGACCCATGACAATACCGTCAAAAACACGCAGAACATTCACAAGAAACACTTTTGCGGATCATAATTATAATTACACACATTCATCAAAAACAAACTATCCCCCACGAAAAAATAATAATAATCAGATAAGATCTCAATATTGGTATAATCCAATGGCAACAACCAACTCAGTAAATTAATATTGGGATAATCCAATGGCAACAACCAACTCAGTAAATTTTCAAACTAATTCACATCCTCCACAGGATCGTAGTGAAAATTACCCATTCTTTCAACAGAATAAAAATAAAAAACAAGCATCTCATCAAACGGATTATCTATCCTCTGATGATGATTATTTACAACCAGATATATTTGCACCATACACTCAAGAATATCGTGGACGAAGAGTGCAGAAACCACATACACATCATAGAATTTCTTCTCCACACCCAATAGATACACAAAATCAACAACCAATACAAATGCAAAACCCAATTAATACACAATCTTTTCAACCAATTCAGCCACAAAACCCAATGATCACACACTCGTATCAACCAACACAAATGCAAAATGAAATACCACTCCCATATTACCTTCAACAACACGAAATAACAAAAAATCAACTTTCAAATTTTTCACAAATGCCAAATGCCGCAGAATCATTACAAATGACAATGAATCCATACCTTATGGGTGGATCATCAATAACATCAAACAAACCATTAATGGTATTCACAGGAACAGACCCTGAATATTCTGTAGAAGATTATTTAAATGCAGTAACAGCAAATTTAATTTTAAATATAGGACCTGAACCAATTAATACGCCACTACATCAAAATTGGATACATCGACGCACAGCGTTGATACAGACAACCTTAGACGGCGCAGCCCAAAAATGGTTTTCAGTAATGCCTATAGAAATAAAATCAAATTGGAAAAGATTTACACAAGAATTTTCAAAAATGTTTGACTCCGAAAGAAACAAACAACAACAAAGAGTTTTATGTAATGAAATTCGCAGATTACCAAATGAAACCATCAAACAATTAGCAGTACGTATCGAAACACTAGTTCGAAAAGCATATTCATTAAATACACACGACTATAAAAACACAAAAATGACAGAAATCTTAATGATGACCTTAACACCTCAATTAAGGAAAATAGCAATAAAAAAGAGAGCATCCCATCCCTCCTCAATTCGAGAGCCCGATTTAGATTTTCGAAAACTAGTAGACAAACTAGAGCAAGCGGAAATCACAATGAAACTTGAAGAAACAGAAAATCTGAAATTACAATATGTTAACCGAATTGAAACAAATACCACAAATATCAACAATGTACAGGAATCAGATACAGACCTCGTTGAAAAAATCACTGAAATACTCAATATTTATGAAAAACACCCAAACTTTAAAGGCAAACCATCTTTCAAAAAATGGTGTAATTATTGCCGACGTTACGGACATAGTATTTCTGAATGTAGACAAAAACAACAGGACAATCAAAACAAACCTCAAAAATATAAAGAACCAAATAAATCATTCTATCAATACATGAAGAAAGATCAAAATCTACCAAACAAAAATGTATACAGCAACAACAGTTCAAGAAAACCACTTCCAAACAATACCAATTACACGAGAACCCAATCACCATATAACTCAAGTTATAGAGGAAGATCACCAGAACGAAGAAATACACAAAATTCGTCAAAAAATCATTACAATAGACCAAATAGTCGAAATAACTACTCCAGATCAAATTCAAATACAACACAATTTGTTTCTAGATCTAATTCCCAATCAAGGAATAAATACTATCCAAACAATCAGTCACGAAACTCATCATATAATAGAAATAGAAACTACTCCAATAATCGAAATAGAAGTTATTCAAACAACCGAAACCAGAATTACCCGAACAATCGATCAAGGAATAACTCATATAACAGATCAAACAATAACAGACCAAACAATAATTATCAAAACAGATCACAAAATAATTCACAAAATCGACATTCAAGTTATAATAATCGTTATAGAAATTATTCCCAATCACCACACAGAAATAATAACCATTATAATAATTCTAACAATCGCCACACAAGTAGTACACCTAAACATCAAAGACATATTAATCACGTACAATCAAATCCAGAAACAACATCAGACCCCCCAGGTATTGATGACACAGTAAATGACAAACTACTACTAAATCAAATAAACTGTGGATCATCAGATTCAGAAAGTGATACAGAAAACACTATCTCCATCAATATGATAGCAGTCGAAAATGACTACGAACCTATTATATATGAACAACCTTTTTCATCACATATTTATGAAAATCAATTAGAACTCCTTCACAATTATTATATTGAACCCATCCATTCCACACAAACGGCACAAGAAACTAACGAAATCAACACTACAAATCAATCCAATGAAAATGACAAAACAAAATGCTTGAATACAAATCACATCTATCAAAATATACAAAAAGAACAACCCAAAGAAAAAATTTGGACAATACCATTTCTTTTAGAAAGTCCAAGAAACAAAGAATTTCAACCACCAGATCTTGAAATTGATTTTTTAATTGATTCAGGAGCAGAATCAAACATAATAAACATTCCCACATGGAATGAGATAAAAACATTACACCCAAAACTAACACCTCATGAAACCTCCAGTAAACTAGCAACAGCACAAGGATCAACATTGGTAAACTATGGAAAAATTCAATTATTTCTTCTCCCCACAAGAACAATAGAGCAAAATAAAATTTTAAATAAACCATTTAAACAAATATTTCATATCACTGATATTAAACACAATATCATTGGAATACCATTTATCTCTAAATATATACCAACAATCAACATTTTGAATAGTAAAATACTAATCAAAGATAAATACACAAAAACAAAAGACACATCCCTAACATTTTTTCAAAGATTAAATAAACAACCACCATTCTTTTCAAAATTTTATCCAATATATAACCAACAAAAAAAACACCTGAAACCACTATCAGGAAACATATATAATTTTTCAATAAAACAAGTTCACCAATATGATAAAAAACAAAATAAACAACAACTCTATATGTCAGACTTTGAATTCAAACCTATCCATAAATTTTTCAAAATCACAATTTCATCCATAAAATATTTGGAAAACTCGAATTCAGATATTATTTCGTTACATGTATACAATAATACACCCTATCAAGTAACATTACCTTTAGGACTTTTGGGATATTGCGAAACCAACGCTACAATATCACCAGTACACGAAAAAGCATACCGCGTAAATAATATACTCCAATTATTAGATATTTGTCAATCCACAATTCTTAATGAAGAATTATCCATAAATAATATAATAAGTAATGAAAAAAGAAATACAGATTATTTCACAAAAACCCCATATTTCAAACCTACATTCAACATAAATAACTATACAGAGAATCAACAGAAATTTTTAACAATGTTTAACTTCCAACATTCACAAATAACACAAGACGAATTTGATAAGTTAGCCAAACAGCTAATAAAATATTCATCAGTCTATGCAACATCCAAATTTGATGTTGGCAAAATCAGTTCATCACTACATCTCCCATTAAAACCTGACGCAGTTTTCAAAAAACAAAGAGCAAGTAAAGTACCAATTCATTTACACGATAAAGTGAACAGATTACTCGATATTTTAGAACAATACAAAATTATATCACCGGTAAACAAAGAAGAACAACCAAAAGGTAACACATTTATCAACCTTGTTATCATCCTAGCAAAAGGAGAATCATTAAAAATTGTTCATTAAAAAGGAGAATCGTTCTAGACGCTAGATATCTTAATTCACTAATAGACGAATCAAAATGCAATTGGCCTATTGAACCAATACAAGTTATTTTAACAAAAATAAACGGAAAATACTTTACAACCGCAGATATGAATAGTGCATATAATCAAATGCCACTAGATGAACAATCGCGACGCTTAACACAATTTGCTATTGGAAATCAGCAATATGAATTCAACCGCCTATTCTATGGAATATCCATAGGACCAGCAGCATTTTCAGCTTTTATGAGCAAAATTTTTAGACCACTAATACTCAAGAAAAACGCAATCACCTATTTAGACGATGTTTTTATGCAATCACAGACAAAAGAAGAAATGTTTAATGTTTTAGAAAACTATCACAAAATACTTCAGAACAAAAATCTGAAGGCCGCCCCCGATAAATCACACTTCTTTTTAACACGAGTTAAATTCTTAGGACACAATATAGAAAGAAAAACAATCACTCCATTAAAATCACGCATTGATGCTATTCAGAAGCTCCAACCACCAACAAACAAAAAGAAAATCCAAGAATTCCTTGGAATGTTAAATTTTTTAAGCAAATATGTCTATAAAATGCAATTATACCTAAGACCATTCTATAATATACTTAGACAACAAAATAATTTTGAATGGAACACAGAACATCAAGCACAATTTGAAGAAATTAAAAAACTCTTAACTGAACAAATTTTGAATACAATTCCAGATCCAAATCAACCATTCTATGCAATATGCGATGCTTCGAATTTTGGCATCGGCGCAGCATTATTACAATCACACAATGGCACAAACAAAATGAATCTTATATCAGCAAATTCTCGATTATTCACTCAAGCAGAGCTACGACTCTCAACTCTAATGAGAGAATGTACAGCCATAATATATACACTAACAGAATATGAATTTCTGATACTTGGATCAAAACATCCAACAGTTCTATTCACAGATCACAAATCAATCATTTTTCTCTTTACACAAAAATCTAATCCAAATCACCGAGTTTATAGATTTCAATTAATTCTAATGAAATTCCCAAACTTACATATAGTTTGGACAGCAGGAAAGAATCTTGCATTACCAGACACTTTAAGTCGAAATACACCACCTGAATTACTTACACGTAAAACTACAGTTGAAATACCCAAAAACATAAAATTTTATCTTGCAGAAAACGAAACATCACCCCGACTAGAATGCAAATATGCAGTAAAAACTGACGTTGAACAATCACAAATAAATAATCTACAACACTTCCCACTTTATTTAGATTGCCAAAATAACCACTACGAAGTTGATCTACTTGGAACATCAACTTTTAAACCAATTCCATATTCACAATGGATAAAAAATAACACCCAACAAAAAAGAGTAAAACAACACCCGCATAAAAAAGACCTTTTTCCGTTAATTGAAAAAGAAAATCTAACTGATAAAATAAATTTATCAGGACCGCAAACAAACGATTCAAAATACACAATAAATCAAGTTTTTGACCTCCATGACCCACTTGATACAATTCCTTTATCTAAATTAGAAATAGAAAACATTTTTCTCCCCCCCAACAGATAAAATTACAATTAATACTTTGAAACAATATCAAAATCTTGACCCAATAATTAGACAACTAAAATCATGGCACAAATATATAACTAAACCCGTAAAG
Organism: Symsagittifera roscoffensis; assembly: GCF_963678635.1. Lineage (NCBI taxonomy): Eukaryota > Metazoa > Xenacoelomorpha > Acoela > Convolutidae > Symsagittifera > Symsagittifera roscoffensis. Next base: position 235,926 of record NC_087063.1, on the reverse strand, counting down.
GCAGATACAACAATATTAGGAAATAAAACACTCCTCCGATATTTTCGAAAATTTAATAATACAACAATTAATGAAAACACAGACCTTCTAGAATACCAATTAAATGAATCTACAGTTCCCTGTCTCCCTTTAAGTATGATTCTCATAGCTTTTAATATCTCACATACACAAAACATTAAAGGACACTCTGGATCAGAGAAAACATATTCAAATTTCATACAAAACTTTTATTTTCCAAATGCACCAATTTGGATAAAAGTACTATGCAATGATTGTATAGTATGTCAGCTAAATAAACCTTATCCAAATCAAAAACAAATAGGACAAAAACAAGACTTTAAAGGACAAAGTTTGTACTTTAACCACCGTATTTCATTTGATACAAAAGGACCAATTTCACCATCATCCGAAGGAAACTCCTACATTATGGTAACTGTTGACGCATTTACACATTATGTAGCACTTAGCCCAGTACCACATTGTAACGCTTATTACGCTTACACAACACTTTATGAACACTGGATAGCCAAATTCGGACAACCAGAAATTTTAGTTACAGACAACGGTACGGAATTCATAAATAATGAAATCATCACACTATGTCATTTATATAACATCAAACACAAACCACGTACATCTCACGCACCTTGGACAAACGGCTTAGTCGAAGGTATGAACCGTTCACTACAAGAATATCTTAGATGTATCATCAATGGAAATGATACAAAATACACCGAATGGTCAGCAGATGTAAAACTATTTCCCTTAGCATATAATTCACAAATCACGACAACTCTAGGAATGTCACCACATGAAATGGTTTTTAATCAAAAGCCACGCAAACCAATTATGTTTACAGCAAACTCTCATAAACATGCACAAAGTCATTGTCAACCGAATAAAGACTCAATTTGTTATAACCTACCTTTACACACACACGATGAAGATCATTTTCATCACCCACAAATTCTTAAATTAGCCTCCAGTACACACACCGAATGGATTTTAAACAGAGATAAAAAACACAATGAAATTTACCAAAAAGTAACAAAAAAGTTGTTACAAAGGCAAAACATTAATGAACAAATAAATTCACGCTTTACACCAGCCTCCGATTTAAAAATTGGAACATTTGTTTTAATACCCAATTTTAACACTCAAAAAGGAATTTCTAAAAAATTACAACCCCTTCGTAAAGGACCATACCAAATAATTGCCAAACCCACTGATGTCACATATAAAATCACCGACTCAGACAAAAAAGAAATTATTCAACATCGAAACAATCTATTACCTTATTACCCAAAAGAATACGCACTACGCGAACTAACTCAATTATATTCTTTCACAGGTTTAAAAGTTATTCAAAATAACCCACATACGGAGAATAAAACAAAGGAACAACATGACATTCATCTCGAAAATACAAATAAAAAATAAAACTACAACAAAAAACAATACAAAAAAGCTAGATCAAAATATACCTCAAAAAGAAAGAAAAAATAGAAAATTGACAAAAAAAATAATACCCCAAGAACAAATCGACAAATCAGAACATATAGAGTCATCACGACTTAGAAATCAATCACGTAAAAACTATAAAACATTCATCCCACAATCTAAAATATTAAAGAAAGTCGAATTTCAAAAACAGCTTTAATTTTATATTTCATAATCTTTGCACCTCTGAAATATTTTGAACTTTCATTTTTCAAAAAAACATGCTGACAAACACGCAGCGACTCTAGTTCATAATTAGCCAATAGGATTCATCCAATCCGTCACCTTCTCTAACTCTAGCACAAATCAACTAGACGAACTATTTTAAAACTCCAGGCATATCTATAAGTATAACTTTGCAACCTCCAGGTCAAAAATAAGCAAACCACTTCAACTTGACAACTAAAATAAATATCACCATAATATCATAACCCTCCCTCATCTAATAACCCAAAAATTAACAATATTTCCCCAACTCAGACCTCAAATACCCCCCAAAACAAATATGTTAAATTAGCCTAAAGTAAAAGAACGACCATTTTAATTAGCCTAAAGTATAAAAATCTCAAAAATACCCCAGATTATTTGACAAATAAAAATAAAGAAAAAGAAGACCTCCCGATCACCATAAAATGTGCCCCCAACAATTTTTCACAAAACTCAACCCACTTGTCAAAAAACCAATAAATAATTCGACCACACATGAAAATTGCCTCAAACACCAAAAAATATTCGATCGAGAAGCCATTTCTTAAATGCTCTTCTCTCGACCAGTCAACATAATTCTTAACATTCTCATAAACTTTTTAACGATATTTAAACTTTTAATCATATTTCTTTTTGATACCTTTGAATCTTTTGTAATAATCTTAATCATTTTTTGCAATATTTTTTAAATTTTCTATTCCATATTTGAACTATACCTCCAACTTTCGAAAGCTATTGACTATATCCACAGGTACGATTCACAAAACTTATCTAAATGATACGAACCATTTTTAGTAGAACAGATATTTTTTTACTATTTGTAATTTTTATAACATTTCTATCATCCCTCATCTTGACAATATGCAAATGTATAAAGAAAGCAATCATCACATTCGCCCTAGCAACAATCCTCCTAATTCTTTTTCTAGAAGAATACTATAATAAACATAAATTTTTCCACTAAAAGAATAAATAAAAAACCATCAAAAATTGCTAACCAACAATCACACAGTCAGTCTTCACCGACATCATCCCAAGATAACCCAACACCACCTTCAACTACCCAAAACCCCCAAACATCCACACGAATATCCTTTCAAGATAACCCATATACCTTTGAAGAACGACACGCTCGCTTATCTGAACCACTAGAACCAGTTCAACGACAAGCACCTCTAAGCGAACCAATATATAACTTATACCCAACACTACCACAAGAATTAAGTAGAATACGAAATCCTAGTCAAAACCAAAATACAGTCGAAATAAATAGACAAATTATACATCCTCGACGAAACAGAAATTTTCAAACTCCCCGAGTTCATTTTGATATACCTCAATCCCCATCACAAAGTACTCCAGAAAACCCCATTGGTATATTACCAGAAACCCCTACGCTTCTTTCACAACGTAGCACCTCAAGCCTACCCTCAGATTACTTAGGTTCAACACCAACATCTGAACAAATACGTGAAAATCCCTTTAACCCCACAAACCAAACTTCACGACTACCATATTGGACAACACATTCATTCACACAAGGTGAACCAAATTTAATCAATGATCCAATAGATATTTCTACGGATACAACAACATCCTCATCACTACCAGAAACATTATCACTACCATCAACACCATCAATAAGCCAGATTTCACCAACGCCTTTTAACTTAAATTTCCCAAATAACCTCGACGCTAGATATCGAGAACAATCATCAACAAATATTCCTTTAAGACTAGACTGGAATACATTCACAGCACCTCCACCATTATTTGGACAACACCCAGAAAGTAACCGACTTCACAACTGGGCACTCAATAGACTACAATATCGACAAGACATCCACGAAGACATTCGTGATCATAACATCCAAATACTCCAACAAAATAGTCTACAATTAAAATTTGAAATCACGGTTAAACTAAACAACATTACTCAACATCCCTACCCATTAAACCCGCCAAATATAACAGCTCAATCACTACCACCACCATTTATAACAACTGAAGTAATATACAAATACGACAGATATACCAAAAAGACAATTGGTTACATCACATTTTATAACCCATACTCAGGATTATCATACACATGTATATTCCAAAAATATTAATTTTTCTCCAACTCTTTTTTCTAGTAATCTCCAATCAGAACATAAACCCTTCCCCCCGCACAGGACCCCAAGATTTATTAGTAACACATTACGATTGTGAAGAAAATGAACAAAAAACACTACACAAATATGCAATAAATCAAGTATCACAATGCGAAACAGAACCACAAGCTATAGAAACTACAAATATAATAGCGACACTTTATTCAAAAGCCCGAGCAACAACAGTTATAGGATATAAATTCACAGCAACATTTTCTGAAAAGAAAGTACATTGTTCACAAGTCTCAAATGGAAATAAAAACCGACTTGACCACGAATCATTCTACCAGAGTAATATCGAACGACTTTTACATCTCAATCCCGAAGATTGTAAAAACGAGTTACTCCGACTAAATATCACAAGAAATAAAAACGCAGATAGAAAGTTAGTATATTTCCAAATTTTTTCAGATTCTGTACATCAAGCAGAACTTGAAAGATATCAAGGACATATAAAATTAGATGAAAAATACCCATACAACGGCGCACACGGAAGATTAACTTATGACATACACGATAAACACTGGATACCACATATTGGTATAAATAACCCATCAAACTGCAAAGCAGACACAAAAAATAAAGGATATCAAGAAATAATGTTTTTCGATTGGAAAATACAACTCGAAAAAATACAACTCACACGCGATTTATCTGACAACACAATGATCTATCAAGGAATTAGATTACCTTGTAAAAACGACCAAGGCTATTGTGACCCTACAACACGAACACAAGCAACAATTGTTTGGTTCCCCGAAGACACATGTACAACATTTCAAGTAGCAAAAATACACGCTCGTATGATAAAATTTCACGAAAAATATTTTATACAATCAATCCCATATGAACAAGTAAATCCATCACGAAAACAAAGTTCTAATTTTAGAAACATACACAATATAGAAAATAAATTGACACGTTTTCAAATATATCAAGAAACAGAACTTGCATGTAAATACAGAAATCCACTTCACAAAACACAATACTCCGAAATATTAGTTGAATACGAAAAAGGATTCGACATGACCACTGGAAAAGTAAAAATCGACCCACACGCCACAAGTCACCCTATAAACGAAGGAACATCATATATACCAGTTGATTTTCAAAAAAGTAAAGGTCAACCTGGTGGACATCTAAAGCCCCATGACACTAGAAGCACACGTTTACAAGAACTATCACTAATGAATAGTACATATTTCGGTAATATCCACTACGATATTCACCTAGATATGAAATTAGACTACACAATTAGCCGAATTTTTCAAGAAATGTCACTCTCTGAATTAGAAACACTTCACCAACTATGCGAATTAGAAAGGACACAAATCCTACAATCACTTGCACTAGCAGTATTAAAAATACCCTACGCAGGATATTTACTATCAGGAAATAGATCAAATTTTTTAGACTATGAGGGAAACATTTTATGGTTCTATACCTGTACCAAAAAAGTATCACTATCTTTTATAAGAATAAAGTACATTTCGTTGACACACTTTCAAGACGAACCTATTTCTGGGATACCGCAGTCCCATGTGGATCAGAAAATAGCCACAATGTAGTACAACTGAACCCTGATGAAGATAAATATTACCTTCTTACCCCATATCCCACATTAATGCAATCACTCAAAAAATTTTCACCTGAAAGCATTAGAGCTATTGCTCGAAACCCAAATATTGACCTACAGTCAATTGGAATAAAATCAAAATCCGATATCCAACATCACATTAGAACACAACAATTCCAAGAATTATTAACACAAATGGACACTATACAAAGACAATCAATTGACCAAAACTTACGCAAACTTGCCGAAACCGCAGGATTTGCAGATATTTATACACAAGACTATAGCGGATATTTTAAAGACATTAAAGACTATATATATCTAAACGGTGAAAAATACCGACCACAAGATATCTCACCTATAAATATTTTTAGCTTTGTTACACTCAAAAATGAAATTCTTGATTTTCTAGGATGGCCCTATTACATCTTAGAAAAATTAACTATTTTATACGCAATGTTTAACTTTATAGGATTTCTTTTTTCACTTTTAAAAGGAATCTATAATACATGCGCTATACACACACAAGTAAATAGACAAGCAAGTGTAGCACGCATGCTATTTGCAGGATTTTTTGGAATTTTTTCATCATCAATAAACAAAATTCTTTTAGACGCACAAATAAAAGAATACAACACAAAAATAGCAACAAGACAGAACACATATGACGAAGAACATAACAATGTAGAAATAACGCCCACAGCACCACAGTTACCACCCCTACCACATAACCATCCATTATCCCTAGTCCCACGAAATTTTCGAAATTTAGCAATAACACATAATCCAAATTTTAGACCAACCATATCACAAAGTCCCATTCAACATATAATGACACATCATTCACTAGATGAAAATACATATGAACAAATTATAGAACAACCCCATACCACCGCTTTTCAGTCTCAAAATATAAATTTTTTTAGCCCACGATGAGCCGACAACTTGGATCCCTACACCGCTCAAATTTCCATCCAACCAACCTCAACACTCCAATAACAATAATTCCAGTTTTTGCTTTCCCGCCACCCGATTTCCCAACCAAATATTGAAACCCCTGATGAATTTGCAGACTCTGAACCATCTCCATCCAATAATTTTCAAACCAACTCCTCAGTTTTTTCAAAACCCCCTTTTCAACCAATCCCACCAAATAACCCACTCCCATCCATTTCTACACCCTCTTATGCTTCACAAGTCACCCCAACCTACTCTTCATTTCATTCAGACCGATCACCCAATTCTCCAGATACTCCCCAAATCTCCCAAGAACTAGATAATTTTGTCACCCTACAACAACAACCCTTCCACCTTGAAAACCCCACTATAAATCAGATTTCATCCACAATAGAATCATCAAACCCACCTACCCCTACATCCTCTTCAGCTTATACCGCATCATTAGCACCATCATCCACATCCACCGAATCATCAATTAGCACTAATAGAGCTTACCGCACTTTCAAAAGAAAATTCCCAAACCATCCATTTCCAACAAAACCAGGAACAGCCCGTGAATATATTAATCATCCAAATCACACTAACACGAAAGAATTTTTAGCAATCACCTTACCTTCATTTCCACAGTATACTTTGAACACCCCTACAGATACTAACGATACACGTAGCTTTGTAGATGAACAAGTTTTAATGCCTACACTTCATTGGACATCATATTATCATTTTACTAACCCCCTTTGCCTACCTTTATCTAATACTCACAGCGATATAGAACGAAATCAAGATATGCTATATCGACTCACTACACCACTAACACATAGACAATTTACTTACATCGGATATAAAAAATCACTAAAAACATACACTGCACCCCGAGCTAACGAATATACGCTAGAATATTACGATCATAATATCATCAGAACTAACCAAGACCAATTTTTAGATGATGATCGCTTCGCTAACCCACAAATCACAGAAAAATTTTTCATCAAAACACCATATGTTTTTACACTCAATATATTTGATCGCAAATTCGACCACATCATTTCTGAAGCACTAACCGACACACAAGCTTACGAAAGTTTTAAAGAAAGATTTCATTTATTTTCACTAACCTTTCATTTCCTTGCACCACATGAACGAGATTTGCACTGCTCACACGACATTATGTTACGCACTAAACAAACCCACACATATACATATTACCGCTTTATACAAAATCACTTTGACCTGCACACTCCATCAAGACAACCACACCATCGTTTTCAATTTATTAACTCTAAATACACATCACCATTTTTTCTAAACTTCACTTATTGCATCAAAGATACTAACCTTCACGGTATTCTTCGCAATTATGATCCCATAACCCAAATGTATATTTTTTGTCACATCACAAAGACCTTCAACGCAGAAGAATCCAGAACCTTCCTTATCCCACATGAATTTGTTCAACCTATAGAAATCCCCATATTAGAATTCATCCACAACACTAAATATAACCACAAATTATATAATCTCATCCAAAACAAACCTTATGATTTTACAGTTGGCACTGAAGAACTAAAAACCATTAAAGCACTTCAAATGCTTTGGCCACTGCTTCAAACTAAAAACATCATTCGCATATTAGCAAAGTTACTAACAAATTCCGACATAATCAACGACATCTTCCCCCACGGTTTTTTCCCCGACGACTAACAGGTAAGTATAATTTATCATATTCTTCACTAATAAATTTGAAATAACCCTAACCCTAACCCTAACCCTGGCCTAACCCACCAGAGAGGACGTCCTGAGCATGCTCTATAGCCGGCCTAACCCACCGCGCTACATCCACGCTTTGTGACCACACTTCTATTTTTAATAAGAGGTACTCAAGGGTGAGTAACTCTTCAAAATAACCGAACTAAAACAAAAAGCTTTTGTGAAAACAACTTACCAAAATCATAATTAAAACACCGAACTAATAAAAATTTTATAAAATGTAAATTATACCTTGCAGTATATAGATCAGCATACAACACCAAAGACGAACATCCAAAGACAAAAGGACCCCACTACACTCGAAAAAGAATGGCCAACCACAATCAATATGCCGTCCACAATCACAACTCAAAGGATTTAGAGTACGACTTGACTTCGCAGAAAAGGACTTCATTGAACTAGACCAATGACCACCTCGATGTTCAAGTATACGTACAGATCCGAGTAACCAGGCATCCCCTCCACGCACAATCTCCACGCCATTCCCAGACTAGGTTGAACACAAAAGAAGTTCTCTACATGAAACAGAAAAACCTGTCATAACAAACCATTCTGAAATCAGATTTGAGTTTGTTGAGAAAACCCAGTCGTTGTCATAAGAAGACACAACGATTGATCCTGGAACTTCTCTAACAGGAGAACCCAGAAGAAATATGATGTTCGCCAAATACCAACGTCCATCATCCATCCTTTGAATTGCAGAAAAACTATTCTAAAAAACTCTGTAAAACCCGGATGGGTGGAACCTGATCTAAACTACATTTTATGATTGGATAAATTAGATATTTTACCACTGTAAAGTATTTAATATTAACCAATCATGATCCATCTAACTAACAACCCACTTATTTGTAAGTGCTGAAATTACTTGTAATTTCAGCACCAGAGAGATTTGAATTTAACTTAGAAATTAGTTGCCTCTCCAAGAGAACTTCAGCAGCCGCAATAAACCAGTATACCCTAGATCTATTGAGCCTAGCAGAGACTAGTTAAACAACCTGAGACTAGAATAGTATAAGAGTAAGATTAGGATCGGTATTAGACTAAGAAGTTGCACGAATCTATCCGGCCGAAAATAAGATAGCGTGACGAGCAGACGGTTTACCCTATCCGAAATTACTCTATGAGTTAAGACCATCGGTTATAACTCAAATGTCATGAAACGTTTTTTTTAGTGCTGAGAAAAATGATTTAAAGTTTTTGCTTTCTGGACGAATTTAGAGAAGAGCTAATCTTCAAACTGGTTCATAATACAAGCAAGCTTGCGAGGATAGTTTTTGCTGCCAGTCTTTTTAAAAACAGTTTCGGTTCTTTTTCAAAAGTAGACTTTTCAAGAATTTCAAAATTCAAATCTTCGAAAAAGCTCAAAAACATTAGTCTTAGAATTTTAGAAACTCACTATTTAGTGAGCTTAGATAGATGAACAGATTCACAAACATAACTTAATAACTGATAGGCTTGTGGCCAATTTGAT
>NC_087063.1:163823-206323 GCF_963678635.1 Symsagittifera roscoffensis | reverse complement strand
CAAACTTAAAAAAGCTACAATACGTATTCGGAGTTAGTTTGACGACTAATTTGTTCTGACTCACGTCAAAATCGAAAGTTTTTGAGTGCGAAATAATTAGCGACGGATAAACAATTGCAGCCGTATTTAATCTAGTGCAGGCACACTTGCTTGGCTACCCAGAGATTTCAAGATTAATTCCACCGCTGCCCAAACTTTTGTCGAGCTGATCCTCACTTTCTTCGAAGAAGTTGGAACAAATATTGATAATTGTGAAAAATTTTTTCAGATTCAATCTTTAACACTGCAAGAGCCCTTGAAACTTTCAAGAAACCTCATTGAAATTTTTGATTTAAGTTATAAGTACAGACTTGTTGCTTGTTATTGAATTTTGACCTGTCAAACCATGATTCGATCAGGCCCTCATACAAATAAAATTCAAATTGTTTCCATCTTTTTGAGTATTATATTGAAACTGAACCTCTATAGCAAGGTGTTCGGGAAGTTTCTTTTCAGGCAGTTTATGGGTGCAAAAATGACAGTTTTCTTAAGCAGATATTTCCTTGCATTTTTACACTTCAGTCGTTTTTTGGAGGTGTAAGTCAATGGACGAAGTAAATTTCGATTATTTGAAAATGAATTTGATACCTGTTGCTTTTAAGTGATTCTGAAGCTAATTCCATGTCGCACGCATCGTCCTTTTTTAGTGACTTAAACTGCATGCCTGAGTAAAAACTTTTTATACAATATTTCCATGAACTGCGCCCAATTTTTAGTGCAATTTGGTCCCCTAGTTTTCACGGAAAAAGGAATAACCGAATGAAGCCCAATAGGAGCCCAATATTTAGAAATTTGGGCTCATTCATCCTCTTCTCTGGAAAAATGGCGCTCATTCAGCCCCATACTGAGAATTTCGGGACAAAATGGAGTCCTATTGTCTAAGAGATGGGCTCATTCAGCAGTTAAAAAAGTTGTTTATTACAAGCGTAATTTAAGACCAAGTCTGTCGAAATGAAACTAAATCTCGAAAACTTCAAAAAACGGTTTTTCCAATTACGTTTCTCAAAATAAACAAGGACAACCGAAAATCTTCAAATTAGCGTGGTTTGACTATAGAACTATACAAAAGTGTAGAAATTTAGTGAATTAGGCATAAAATACTAAAATTATTTTTCTGATTTTTTTTCACTAAAACTTAAATTTGTATAAAAATTTATTGAAGCTTCCAAAACTGGTTTTCTTTTTAGTAACACCAAGTTTTTTGAACTATATTTAACGACAATGACTCAATCGTTTTACTCGCTCGAAATTGGACTAAAACGCAATAATTTTAAACCGGTTTTTCTCACCACTGGAAAAATGTTTTGAAAGATTTTTACGATCTTTCGAATTACGACTGAAAGGGCCTTAATATGATATATAACTTGAGTCACTCCGATGCTTATTTGTGGTAAATTATTTAACGAAAACAAAAAGAAACAAGACTGCTCGTATCAGGGCGAAGCCCTGAATGTTCCGACTGCCTTTTAAGGTTTATGAAGCAGGAATAACAATAAAAAATTCAATGAAATAAAACAAAAGAAAAATTTTTCTTTTCTAAAATGTGATATTTTTTTATGAAAATTATCCCCCCCCCCACACACAATATATAAAGTACAAAATGATAGATTTCGCTCCTTGTAACAAACCAATTATGGCAAATAAGCTTCTTTTAACCAATTTGGAACGATTTCTAAGACGTATTAACTCTCCGTTTACGCGTTAATAGCGCGAAATATATCGCGCGGTAATTGTCCCAAATTTGCCGAAATGGCAATCATTAAACCCCCGTAACTTTACGAAAAATGATCACAGGTAAAATATCTTTTCAAATTTGTGCTCAGGACAACAATACCTTCGAATGTCATAAAAAATTCCGTCAAAAATGGCTAGTTAAAAAGTCGAAATTGTCTGAAGAAAAAAAAACCCACCCCGAGCACAAATATTCCGTTACTTTCGTATCGAAAGTCGGAACAAAAAAGAAAGAACTAAAACACAACCGAATACAAAGTTCCTGCACATTTTTAAAATGGTGGGAACAATAATCGGCCTGGCTGTGAGAGCACTTCGCCAGCCGTTTATATGAACAACTAGCAGTGTTCATCAATTGCACGCAATACACATCAGCCCAATTGTGTGCATTGAAATGTTCAAACTAATCGGGTATAAATGGGCTATTATTTGAATACGTTGGACATAAGCCGCTGATATATCAAAATAGAAGCAAAACCTTTTTAGTTTGGATGAAAGCTGTGCTGGACAGAGATCCATCCGGCGGAAAAGATGTGCAAAAGATCTTCATGTTTGTGGTGCGTTGTTGTTTAATGTGTAGTACGGTATTCTTCATTGTTACTTATGACGTCATTCTAATCTAAGCCGTTATTCTAATGTTGGTTATCAAGGTCGCTATCGACCTGTCAAACCTCGGTTCATTTCTAAGCAAGCTTATTCATTCACTCTCTAGTCGACTTATGAAAGATTTTAATAGACACATTTTATTGTCATGACATGATTTGTTAAAGTACTTTTTATTCATATATCAAGATGAATTAAGTCTTGACTAGCAATCTCAGTTCTTTGAGTTATCACATGGCGCAGCCAGCAGTTCCGGTATCAGACGACCGGACTGACCTGTTAGGCGTTCCAGTATTCTGGCATAAACCAACAGCCGATCCACCCAGTAGTTGGGACTCCTGGATAGGGCAATTCAATTTGGCCATAACTTTACGGGAAAGGTGCGATCCGCGTGACCTGCTGAAACCGCCAGAAGTTGTACACGATGATCCAGCTCCAAAACCGGAGGCGGTGGGAATCGATGAAGATGCAGCAGCCATAGCTAACCGTATAGCAAGAAATGATGCAGCTGCTCGTATAGTGGCAGAGCTGAATGAAGAACATCGAGCTAAAGGTCCCAGAGTGGCACCGGGTGTGTATTTCTACGAAGAAGAACAAAGAATTAAGTCTCGTCTCTTCTTTTCTCTGGGCTCAGAAGGAAGAAAACGTTTTCTTCAAAGCTATCCGCATGCGGACCTCAAAGCAATTTCATTTTAATAATTTCATGAGTATTGTGTTCTTCTCTTCAGGAAGGAGAAAAATTACATAATTGAACGTCTGCAAATTTACAATGCCGTGCATGCCGAACGCGAAAAATTAGAAACTTTTTATTTGCGTCTTACGGGACAAGAAGCCCTGTTTGGTTGTTCAATTGAACAGGAGAAGGAAGTGGTGAGAGATACTTTCATTGCGAAAATGAGGTATAAGGATATTCAAAGAGAACTCTGTATTCGCCCAGGGACCACTCCCGAAGAACCGTTAAAGTCAGCGTTACAACAGGAGAAGAGGACCCGCATATTCGAGCTGGAGCTCCTCATTAGGACCAGATAAAAGAGGTAAAGGCTTGGTCGAATTAAACGAAGTGTTAGCTTTGAGATTCTTACCAATTTTCGTACATTGAGGACAATCTTTACAGAGTTGTACAATATCACGATGCATCCGAGGCCACCAAATATATTGGACTGCATCCACCATGGCAAGCTGACCCGCATGTGACCTGTGAAGACGGTCAAGAAGAGGTTTTCGTAGGCAACTTGGGATAGCGATTCGGTTGTCCACAACAACACAACCATCGACTACAGCTGCACTTTGCCAGAAAGATTTCAAATGAGCATCTATACGACAAAAGCTTTCTTAATAAAGCAACATCGGTTTTTTATGGGCATTCTCAACCATTCACAACAAATTTTGCCGAGCCTTCAGGTCTATTCAGACCGACTCCGCCCATCGCTGAAAACGAATAACAAGAACAAGTTCGTAAGGGGGGAGGAGCAGCAATCTGCTTTTTCGAATATTCTCCAGTTGATAGCGAATATCCCAAAGTCGGAAAACTCGAGTAAAAAGTAATGCCAGTCATAGTGGTCTGGTAGCAGCATTAGAGCAAGAAGTAGAACCGGACATTTGGGTCCCTATTGCATTTGCCTACCGTTTCCTCAATGATCAGGAAAAGAAGTATGGTACTAATGAATTGGAACTTCTTGCAATTGTTTGTTCATGTGAGCATTTCCGCAATTACCTTTTGGGTAACCATTTTGTTGTTCTTACAGATCAAAAAACAATCACCTCAGCACTTAAGACTAATAGGGGAAACAAGACCCATCAATCACGTTTGACCAGATGGGCTGATCGGTTATTGCCTTTTGACTTCGATATATCACATAATTCTAGTAGTAAGCTGGGAATAGTGGATTATTTATCACTTTTTCCAATTTTTAAAGCACCGCCAGCAAGTAATTTTGACGAGCAATATGTGGTTAAGTGCATTAGCCAATTTTTCGACGCTTGTAATTTCTTGGACCGATGGATTCAGGTTTGTTCATCCTCGGAAGTTTTGACCGAAGGTTTAGCTTCTTCTTCGATTATTTTAATCGAATGTGGTAATTATTGTCAGTCTCGGGATGATTATTCCGTTCAGGAAGTTTTGTCGGATTGAGCATCGGACTCAATATTGTCTAGTGGCGTTCAACCGATAGAGGGCGTCGATTCTACTGTTGATCGTAATTTGATTCAAGAAGTGAAACCACTAGAGGGCGGTTGTCCTTTTGTCATTCGATCTAACGAATTATTTAACCAATTCAATTGTATCAATTCAATTGTTAATCCTCCGCTAGAGGGCGTTAGAATTTTTGTTCAAAAATCTGTCCAATCAGCTTTGAGCTGGCTTATTTTATTAGCTGTACCTTTCACAGCATGTATTACAAATTATCTGCCAATCTCGATTTTTTTTGGTTATTTATTGCTGTAATTCTCGAAAGTGGGTCATTCTTTTATTTCATTGGCATATTCTGGATTAATATGAATTTTTGGGCTGATTGGTGTTTGTTCTTCTTATTCGGGTCATCTATTTTTCAGACAGTTGATATGGGTTCTGCCATCATTGACAGTTTTGAGCAGTTGCTAAACCAATTCGTTCCAGTCAATCAGCAATGGTTTTCTTCTGACCGTGCCCGGCCCAGGTTCCGTGCAGGGGCAGTTCGCCCGAAACTTCGGACGTCATCTCAACGTGGGGCGGCTTTGAAGGGCCAATATGCCCGGATTCTGGCGAATTTCCGCTCGCGGAGGCTACGGAAGTTTAGCCCAGTGGGACGTGCTGTGCAACCAGTTCTCAGCCTAGATATTCTCAAGTCGCCAGTGGTAGCCCCGATCAGAAATCGTTATCTGGGTTGGTGGGTATCTTGGATTCCGATGTGTTATCAGAACTCACAGACGAAGAACCTAGTCTACGCTTGATAAAACGAGCTCTGATTAACAAAGATTATGAAGGCTTTTGTCGTATAGATGCTTATTTGAAATCTTTCTGGCAATGTGCAGCTGTAGTCGATGGTTGTGTTGTTATGGACAACCGAATCGCTATCCCAAGTTGCCTACGAAAACCTCTTCTTGACCGTCTTCACAGGTCACATGCGGGTCAGCTTGCCATGGTGGATGCAGCCCAATATATTTGGTGGCCTCGGTTGCATCGTGATATTGTACAACTCTGTAAAGATTGCCCTCAAAATACGAAATTTGGTAAGAATCTCAAAGCTAACACTTCGTTTAATTCGACCAAGCCTTTACCTCTTTTATCTGGTCCTAATGAGGAGCTCCAGCTCAATTATGGCGGTCCTCTTCTCGATTCTGTTGGTAATAATATTTACATATTTGTCCTAAAATCTTATATTCAACATCATAGTATTCCAAAGTCAATCGAAACAGACCACAGTACTAAGGTTTTAAGAATAAGTTATTTCAAGCGTTTTGTAAAGATAAAAATATTTCTCAATACTTTTCCCGGTCGGTGACCATCGAGGTTGTGAACTGGTGGTACGTTCCATCCAAACCATTAAGCGTCGTTCGGGGGCTTCTCGGTTGAATCCAGATTTTTCTAATGTACAAGATACGCTTCGACACATTATTGAGGATATTCAGGTGACTAAAAACTCAGTGATAGGGGTTTCGCCTTTTGAATTACACTTTGGTCGTCCTCCGAATACGGAATTATCCCTTGCGACGGAACGTCTATCTACGCGTGTTAATTTAGATCGTCAACATCTGGAACGAGACCTCCTTACTGCCGAAAAGCGTCGGGAGCAGTGTGACAGCCGACCTCGAATCAAACGAATCAAAGGGCAGTCTAGCCTATCTGTGTCACCATATTTTGGGGGCCTACAGAGTCGGTTGCAGAAAGTCCCCATTATCGCGCATTGGAAAGTCTGGCTAAGTCTGCCAACCAGTGGTTGACCCTAAAGTAGACTTTGTCACATGAGGAAGGCGTCAAAGCTCTTAGGACCCTAACAGAGCGCAATAAGGTACTTGCTGCCACCTTGAGATCAAATCTTTCCGCGGGTACTCTTTGCTTCCGGAGCCAGATGCCGGCTGAGAAAATTCGTCCGTCTCAGCTAAAACGTAGTTTGGATTATTTAGTTTTGAATGATCCGAGTAAAATCTAAATGTTTCGGAAATTTCTTAATAAGAAGTATGGTCGGGAACTATTCAACCCTTTCAAAGGTAAAATTGTTAGAGTTACTGGGGCTACATATATTACAGACAAAGGTAAAGTAATAATCTTGCGGTGCGCCTTATATCATCGTGTATAGGTTTTTCTGGCAAACAAGCAACGCCAGTCAAAAACGGGCAAAAGCGCCCCCATTGTGTCAACGTTGTCATCAACGTCGCCGGAGGATAATCGACTCCTAAGGTCATCTAATCCGAGATCTCGGGTGTTTGCCAAAACAGTATCTGTTCCTGTTTGTCCTCAGCCTCCTCTACTATTGTCTCCCTCCACGCCTGAGCGGGCTAAATCCTCTGTGACCAAGTCGGCGGACAAGTTAGTGTCAGATGCTCCTGGCATACAGTCTATTCCTCGAGATGCTACTGCGGATGTGGACCTTACGGCCTCTTCCTCTACCTCTGTAAATTTTCTTCCGGAAGTGCCTCTCAGTGTGAAGTCGAAGGCAACCTCTCCTGCTAATTTTGCGATCATCTCTTGCCCGGATTTGATCCCTATCTCGTCGGATGATGAATCGTCAGCTCCGAAATTAGAGGATTGTTCTAAAGGTTCAAATTTGGCTGTCTCCGGCCTACCCAACTGTGATGTATCAGGATTTACCTCGGATCTTGATGGAAATATCTCCTCAGCGTCCAACTCGTTGCGCACTTCCTCTCGCTATAAGAAGCAAACTTCTTTTTATGGTAGCCCAATTCGTCACTCTTTGAATCTAATTAATTCACCTATTCCATCCAGCTCGACTCAGGCATCTCCGGATAGAAGGGTCAGTTTTGCCAAGGACCAACAAGAAACATCTCTTCAGTCGGACCGTTCTCGGGTCTGTTCTCCCAGCGAGGCCGGGGGCTTTACTAGGAAGTTTACTAGATTTCCTACTGTCAACTCGTCATGGGATAACCCGCTGCGACGGAACGAAAATTAAACTTTGCTGTCCTTCCGTTGGTCATAATCGTTAGATTTAAACTCTTTACTAAAACTCTTAGTCTGTACTCACTGAACCGTTGAGTCCTTTCAGTCTTTTCAAGTTAAATTGTCATTAGTGCAGTTTCATTTGAAAATTCATATGTTCCATTTGAATTTTCCCTAGAGGGAGAAATGTGGTGCGGTGTTGTTTAAAGTGTAGTACGGTATTATTCATTGTTACTTATGACGTCATTCTAATCTAGGCCGTTATTCTAATGTTGGTTTACAAGGTCGCTATCGACCTGTCAAACCTCGGTTCATTTCTAAGCAAGCTTATTTATTCACTCTCTAGTCGACTTATGAAAGATATAAGTAGACACAATTTATTGTCATGACATGATTTGTTAAAGTACTTATTATTTATATATCAAGATGAACTAAGTCTTGACTAGCAATCTCAGTTCTTTGAGTTATCATTATGTTCAATAAGACATGAGAGTTTGAAAGCATGCCATACAGAACATTTGCTATTGAAACAGGTGCTCATGCTTCCCAGGTTCTTGCCAATCAAGCAACATGGACACAAAACTAACTGCGGGTGATCTGTGCCGAGAAGTGCTCCACTCCTCGACAGTTCGATTAGCATCATTCCACTGATTGGAACTACTGCTGCGCTTAGCACTTCTCTTTAGGCTAAGTGCACATCTCACGGGTGAGATGGCGTAAGGGGTGAGTTGACTACAACTAGAGGTGATTGTGCGACAGGCAATAAGGAGTGAGCGATTCCCTAGAACATTTCCTAATTGCATCTTTGTTTACTTTCAGAACATTGATTCCAGGTTTTCATTCTCCTCAATTATTGCCCTCCCCCTACTGTACTTAGAAACAGTTTTCCACTTCTATAAATCAATGGTACTGCTATCAAGCATATACAAATTTAGTTATTGTAAACGCATGATCCCTATTTTACAACAGCTAAGGGGGGGGGGGGGGAGGATTCACAACAGCTTGCGAGGGGGACGGGTAACAAAAGAGATCCGTGTGATATCTATTTGGGTAAAAATTATTTGAATTTGTTACCGTAGTCACATGCTGGTCAAACAACTCCTTTCTTCAAAACCAGTTTATAAATTGTCGGTAATAACTGCGGCAATAACTCCTAGCTGGACAGATTAAAATTAACCAAACAGATTGGGTGTTGCCTGACAATGTAAAGTTATGTCATCATCTTTGCTTGCATGATGTTTTTGTCGAGTGGGTTTGGTAAATTTTTTGCAGATGCTACTGATGTTGTCTTAGGGAGCACAATTGTTCATTCATATGCCATTGGCACTTAAAAAAGCAATGAAGTTTTGGTTTCTGGAAGGTCAATAAAAATACGAGAGCTTGTTTTTTTCCATCATAGTATTCTGAATAGAGATCACCCAAAAGTTGAATTTCAGTCAAAACTGGATGCTAACTGGACTCACGTCCTTCTCTATTACTTCATGGAGCGGGAGGGAGGGGGGGGGGCTATAATGGGACAGATTTGCATTTTTGTCGTACTACTCTAGCTATCTAACACTAATGAGTAATGCCAAAAAGAAAGAGTATCTAAAAGGAGTAAAAGTATTACTGTGCAGCAGAAGCATCTGTGCTGCTTGTTGTGTTCCGAGGGAGCAGTCTAGTAGGCTACTGCTGCGGCTACTGGGACTGGGGCGGGCAAAGGGAGGGGGGAGGAGGAGGAGGAGGGGTAGGGGTGCAGTAGGAGCTAGTGATGATGACGAGAGGCAAGTCAGTGTCATTCTACATCTGCGAGTGTTGGACTGGGCCCAACTGGAAACAACCACGACAGGCGAGTGGCCAAAAAGCAAACACACATCTGCTAAGCATCTACAACATAAACAATGATTTAGTTGCTCTAACCACTTTTCTAATTCACACAAACTGAAACTTTACTTTAAATGAGAAAGCGCCCAATCACAAAAATGCACTATGTTTCCCTGACAGGAATGATATCTAAAAACACCATGTTTTAGGCTTCAAATCACGCAACGTTGCGAGTTTGCGTAAAGTTTCTTGTTTTTAATGAGCACCAAACTAAGCTAAGCTGTCATAACTGAAATTGGTTTTTTGGCCTTTCTTCATTTGAGTTTTTTTAGCATTGGCATGAAGTAAAATGAGAATTAAGAGACTTTTAAATTGGTGGACATTCCACAGCTTGTAGTCATCATAATACAGTCACGAGACAACAGAGTTATAACTCTTGGTTTTCAATCGAGGAAATGAACAAATGTTTATGAGTTGTGTAGTTGTTTCTGCAAATGTTCAACAAACCGCCAAATCTACAAATTGCCATACCTTGAAGCCGCGAATACATTAGAATAATGCAAACTGCATCAAAATTAGGTAACAGGCTAATTAGCAGAAAATTATCGTCTGTTTCTTAAGACAATTTGACTATGTAGACTGCAGCTCTGATCGTAATGTAACGTTTTTTTCAGCATTTTTGCTTTTAGACTGGGATCAAAAGGCTTGTGCTGAGCAAAGTTTTACCATTCTGTACTAGATTATGTTGCGATTCGATATTCGAACTCGAAAAAAACAGCAGCTTCAATATTCGAACTCAAAAAAAACTGCAGCTTCAAGGTTCTGTTTGATAATCCCGGTTGGGCAATTGACAAACCGGTTTTTTTCACCAAAAATTGAAAAAGCCTTTACGAGCTTTATTTTAAGCGAATAAGAAATTTCCCAGCTAAATAGAAGAAAAATATATCGTCTGTTTGTTAAGGCATTTTGAACATGTAGCTTTGATCGTAATTCAACGTTTTTTAAGCATTATTGCTTTTAGCCTGGCATCAAGAAGCTATAGTTCTAGAGAAAGTTATGCCGCGTTGTGCTAGAGTGGGCTGCTTGCGATTGCTCACCTATCAAGTTCTTTCTTTTTTTTCAGTCCGCTGAATATTTTCAAAAATTTTGGAACGTTGGAAAATTGCTCGACGGTTTTGTTAGAGAATCTTCCATGCCCGCTGTCTTCTCGAGAAGGGATCCCAATTTGAGGTTGTTCGCCTCTTTTGAAGCAAGATTTGAGCGGTTTGAGCGGTTTTTTAGACGATTGCGCTCCAAATCTTGCTTCAAAAGAGGCGAACAACCTCAAATTGGGACCCCTTCTCGAGAAGACAGCGGGCATGGAAGATTCTCTAACAAAACCGTCGAGCAATTTTCTAACGCTCCAAAATTTTTAAAAATATTCAGCGGACTGAAAAAAAAGAAAGAACTTGATAGGTGAGCAATCGCATGCAGCCCACTCTAGCATAACGCGGCCTAATTTTCTCTAGTACTATAGCTTCTTGATGCCAGGCTAAAAGCAATAATGCTTAAAAAACGTTGAATTACAATCAAAGCTACATGTGCAAAATGCCTTAACAAACACACGATATATTTTTCTGCTATTTAACTGGGAAGTTTTTTATTCGCTTAAAATAACGCTCGTAAAGGTTTTTTCAATTTTTGGTAATAAAAACCGCTTTGTCAATTGCCCAACCGGGATTATCAAACAGAACCTTGAAGCTCCAGTTTTTTTTTAGTTCGAATATTGATGCTGCTGTTTTTTTTTTCAAGTTCGAATATCAAATCGCAACATAATCTAGTACAGAAATGTATAATTTTGCTCAGCACAAGCCTTTTGATCCCAGTCTAAAAGCAAAAATGCTGAAAAAACGTTACATTAAGATCAGAGCTGCAGTCTACATAGTCAAATTGTCTTAAAAAACAGACAATATTTTTCTACTAATTAGCCTGTTACCTAATTTTGATGCAATTTGCATTATTATAATGTTTTCGCGGCTTCAAGGTATGGCAATTTGTGGATTTGGCGGTTTGTTGAACATTTGCAGAAACAACTACACAACTCATAAACATTTGTTCATTTCCTCGATTGCTTCTTGATGCCAGGCTAACAACAAGACTGCTCGTTTCAGGGCGAAGCCCTGAATGTTCCGACTGCCTTTTAAGTTTTATGGAGCAGCAGTAATAACATAAAAAATTTAATGAAAGAAAATAAAATGAATTTTTTTTTTTAATTTGAATTTTTTTAAAATAAAAATCATCCCCCACACGCCATATAAAGTACAAAAAGATAGATTTCGTTCCTTGTAACAAATAAATTATGGCAAATAAGCTTCGTTCAACCAATTTGGAACGATTTATAAGACGGATTAAATCTTCGCTTACGCGTTGATAGCGCGATTTATATCGCGCGTTAATTGTCCCAAATTGGTCAAAATGGCCAAAATGGCAATCTTTAAACTCTCATAACTTTACGCAAAATGATCAGAGGTAAAATATCTGTTCAAATTTAAGCTCAGGACAACAATGGCTTTCGAATGATATAAAAAATTCGGTCAAAAATGGCTAGTTATAAAGTCGAAATTTGTCTGACGAAAAAAAACCCACCCCGAGCACAAATATTCCGTTACTTTCGTATCGAAAGTCGGAACAACAACAACAACAACAACAACAACAACAACAACAACAACAACAACAACAACAACAACAACAACAACAACAACCTCAACAACAACAACAACAACAGCAGCAACAACGCGAAGACTACTGTTTAATTTCTCGGTTGAAAACAAAAAGATTCTCTTTGTCACGTGAAATATTATGACACTGTAATTTGTAATAGTTGGGTGAGTGGGATGGGAATGAGCCTTAATATAAGACCTAATGAACCTGCATTTTAATAAATTGAGACCATGAAAAACGACAGTAATTGTTACAACACAAGAATATGTGCAAATCTGACCTGGTTGTATGTTTGGTAGACGTGCCACTGCTGTGCCTCGCTGCGGAAGTGCCCCCCCTCAAAGAAGTCGACACCCCCCACACCATGTTCCATCCCATCTTCACAGTGAAGTGTGGTGTCTGTCTCGCCACTCATAAGATTAGGCTGCCACCCACGCACTCATTCAGTATCAAAAACAGAAAGCGAGCATAGTTCTCAAATAGAATAGGAGACTATTGAGAGTAGAGAAAGGAACGACGGCTGCTCATTCCTATTAGCATATACCCCCCCCCCTACCCAGCCTCATAATTTTGTTTTACCCACATCACAGTAAGATATATGTATTATAAGGGGCCGTGATTTTTTCAGTGTACTGCAATGGGAAGAATAAAAAACAGAAGAAGCTGAGGGCTCTTTCCTCCCCCCCCCCCCCTCCTCACACGAGCATATTTTTTTGGTGTAACGAGTGGCTTTACGAGGTTGGTTAGCAAGACCAAATATGTCCTAATTAATTATCATGTGAACAATTATTTAAAGTGAACAATAAATTTACTTGTAAAAACTTGCAGGTGGGGGGGGGGGGGAATATGGGAGGAAAACGAGCCACGATGAAATGCGGTTTAAATTGAAATTTAACATTAAAAAGTTATACTTCAAGTGAACTGTTTGGGATGAAAAGTTAAGCCCTCTGTCTTCTTCTTCCAATGATTTTTTAAATTTCCGCAAATTGTTTTCTTTTGAGAAAATTCAGTTTATCCTTCCTTGACAGCTTTTGTCCCTTTCGAATGTATGTTTGTAGTTTTCTGGATCTTTTTTGGATCGCAGTTTTTCTATCGCAGTATTTTAGAGAAAGAAAAAATTGTATAATTAAAATTATAAAGGATATACAAACAGAATTCAGAATAGCTTTGATTAATTTTGTCATTTGAGTGATACAATAAAACTATACGTCGGTCAAATCATTCAAAAATAAATACAAAATCAGTTCGATTTCTTCATACAAACAAAAATCGCTTTTGGCTTTGAAATTTGCAGAAATATAATGAATGCTGAAACTTCATAGGTGTAAGGGGGATTGTTCTATCAAGAGAATAATGAATAAACACTTCCAGTTGTTTAATGTTGTAAATTGCAGTATCGAGAGAAAATGAAAGACTGCACCCTGGTTGTAGCAGAAATCGTATATATTTATCCATATGGAGGCCAACATTGTTCATTCTGATGCATATGTATTGGCGATCGATCCATCTTTCTGGTCGAGTGTATCTTAAGTCTTAAGTGTATTTGATTTGAGGTTCATTTTTTGAAGGAGAAACTCAGCCCCGACTGCAGCTTCTGTTTCAGTTCGAAGCTGGCGTGCTGGTATCCCCCCATCGGCCCACTGCTAAACTTGGGTCCCCCTGAGCTGGTGTAGTTCTGGGGCTGCTCCTGCTGCTGCTGTTGGCTGCTGCTGCTACCATAGTCTACAGTGGGGGTGTGGCTGGTCTGGTAGGCCACCCCTCCCGTCCCACTGTTCATGTCATAGTAGCTCTCCGCCCCACCCCCTCAAAACAGATGGAACAAACCTCTTTTACACTCTTGTTACTTTTCCACAATTACGTCCCTCTTAGTTTTATTTGATGCACAAAAACATCAATTCATAAACTCTAAAGGCTTTTGTCGGCCATCGAAAGTGAGCAAGAACCATGGGTTCGCAGATGTTTTCTTTTCATGGAACATTAAGTACCAAAAAGAGACACCACATACTATTGAAATTGAGTCTAGTTTGAGCTCTTTTTTTAACGAATTGAACCGAATAAAATCCCATAAATTTTTCATGTTAAGCAAAAGTGCTGCAATGACGCTTTTGTAATCGAGCTAATTAAGTACAAAGAGGAGGTTACTATAGCTTAGCCTTCACTGAATTGGAGTCACTTTTTGATTACATGTGACCTCTTCTTAATAAACACCAAATTTTGGAATCTCTTCAAATCGTCGACCAAAACTGACATTGCCCATAAGATGGCATTAAATATGCACTAGTTAAACTATTCTCAGCCCAGCCAACAAGCATTTGAGATAAAGTTCAAAAAGTTTACAAATTTCGAGTGTATTCTGTTTAATGTGATTGCGATCAGATTTATTGCATCAATGGCACCGAAAATGATTATGACCATTGAAACTATTCTACTTATATATCCCAGCTTTTGTATAATTTTAGCTATTATAGTTTCTCATTCTGCACAACTTTAACTAATTCAATTGCCCCTGCTTTAAGAAAAAGGATTATAAAGACCCTATAAAGAAAAAATGGGGAAGTAATTAAAGAGATTTCATTTTCGTGTCCATTAACTTGGGTAGCAAATATTTTTTTTTCTTGAAAAGAACAGTTTTGAGGAGTGCAAAACTGATTTGAATTACCCGGACAAAACGAACAAAACTAGAATTGTTAATTACCGTTTTCTCAAATTGGGTTAAAATTAGACAAAAGGGAAGAAATCAAAAGTAGCTTAGAATTTCATCAGAAATAATATTTTGCAATTTTGTCTCCGAAATTCTCAACCAAAGTTATATCCCAAAATTTTGTTAATTGATGAGAAATATATATAAATATATATATCACAAGAAGCCTCTTACACAGCCCAACAAAATTCTAGAACAGTTAAATCTCCAAAAACATGTATAAGAGAAAATGTTTTTGCTTGATAGTCAAGAAATTTAGTTTTTGCCATAAGACCCAAAATTTTTGCTTGAAAACAAATTGTAAACATTGTATTCAATTCTTAGAGATTTACATCTCTGGAGCTTTGTTGGGCTTATGAGAGGCTTCTTGTGGTATATATTCCTCATCAATTAACAACGTAGTTTCAGCATAATTTTTAAGTGATTGAAAAAAAGCCAAAATGACCCATTTTTTGGGTAAAATTTTAGTTGAGAATATTGGAGAAAAATGGCACCATAATAATTCTGGTGAAATTTTAAGCAATTTTTGTTCTCTTCCCTTTTTGTCTAATCTTAACCCAATTTGAGAAAAACGTGGTTGAACATTCAAGTTTTCTTCGTTTTTTTTTCGGATAATTTAAATCAGCACTTTAATATGATAGTGCAAACCAAACGCGAATCAATCAGCTGTATTTTAAAACAGTTTGCAAAAATTGTAATTGATTGCCTTGCATTTGATTTCCATTGTAACAGGTTTTTTTGAGATTTATTTGTTTCTGCATGGAAATTGTTTTATTTGTATCATCTTTGTTAAGTTCTTTTTTTTTGTAGACTGAATTTTGAAATTTGTACTCAAGATCTTTAGGAAAAATTATGTTTTTGATACATAAACAAAAACGTTTTAAACACAGCAAAGAGCAGCAAAACAATCTTTTCATTGGATTATTATAATGATTTAGCTATTATAATTTCTCATTCTGCGCATATTTACGTAATTCATTTGACCCCTGCCTTTAAAAAAGCTTAAGACCCTACAAAGAGAAAAGAGGGAAGTAATTAAACAGCTGTTTTTTTTCAAAGTTACAACCTATTTGTTCCGATCACTGAAAGTGAGTACTTTGTCTTCACATTTGTTTTTTCAAGTTTTTTCCACGCAAAGTCAGGTTCTAAAAATATTTATCCAAATATGTCGTGTGATATATCAAATTGAACCCATTTCAGTTGTGATTTTATTGACTTTAAAAAATGTCAAACAGTTTTTGTGGTTTTGAGAAACACAGGTTTGAGATTTCGATTTTCAGTCAAATTTCGACGAAACAAAATGAGCGTAAAAAAGTAGGCTTACATTTCCCTAAAAACTACAGCAGTACTTTTGAAATTTGAGCCCTAAAAACTACAGCAGTACTTTTTGAAATTTCTTTTCCGCCTTTTTGGGAATAAAAAGTTTTCAAAAAAATTGAAAATATTTTCTACAGACATTTTTTTGAAAAAATTTTAAATCGTTTTTTAAAGAATTTTCATGTTTCATTTTTTAAGTTTTGAAGAATATGCTGGTCAAAACTCTGCAGCTAACAAACAAATGGGATGGAAATGGCATATAAATAGTAGAAATTGATTAGAAAAATTAAGTGGATTGAAGTTGTATGATATTTATTAACTTGAGTGCTGATGTTTTTGAATGAGTGTGGGGGGGGGGGGGGGTGTGGGTGGGTTGTTGTTGTTATTGTTGTTGTGTTGTAGTTACCTGACACTGTAGTAGGCATGTTGAGCTCTTCATTATCCAGCAGGTTTGTCTCCTCCTGTCGTCTGGCTCTGAACTCCGCCTCCTCTCCGTAGATCTTCCTGAGGGAGTAGAGACTGGGGGCATAGATGCAGCTGGCCAGACCCACTATTATGTTGAGGAAAGTGAAGCCGACGATGTGGACCATCCAGCCGGACACGACTGGGCCGAATGCATAAGCGAGCGAGTAGGAGATGTCGGCTATGGCGTACACACTCCCATATACGGAAGTGTAGCGACTGTCCACCAGGTAGGAGAGGGCGGGGATCAGGGCAGTGTCCACCAGGGCCACCCCGAAGCACATGCCGCAAATGGGGAGGATGAGGAGGGTGAATGTGGTGCAGGCAGGAATGAAACAAGTCGAAAACCCGATCACACACAGACCTATGCCAGCATAAATGTACTGTGTTTTGGCGTACTTGTTCGACAACTGCACGCAAAGATACACCCCAAAAATGTGAGGGAAAAATCCAGGCAGCCAGATGATTCCCTGCTGCCATTGGTCTGCATCCATCGAATCTTCCATCCAGGTAGCGATTGTTGGTTCTAGAAAGGCCAGTGAAATGTTAGCCATGATGAGAGCAGCTGAGATTACAAGAACGTCAGGGTCCAAAAGTAGTTTGTAAATGGGAGCATGGGGCACTTGTGCATGTTCCTGCCTGAGTCTGCGGGAGTTCTTGGAACTGACGAGGAGCAGCATGGCCGCGTCAATGAGGGCCACGCAGGCTAGAAACAGGAAGGGAACTTCTTTGCCGCAGAATTGGTACAGCACTCCGCCGAAGGGAGGCGCGAATAGAAATCCGAATGAGATGAACGCCAGTGCGATTCCGAGAGCCCGGTTTCGTTCTCGCTCTTCCGTGAATCGGTCGGCTATCATCGCTGCTCAGGGCACCATGGAAATATTTGAATTCTTAAGGAAAATGTTTTCTTTTTTTAAACTATAAAACTATATTCGAATGAAGTCATTTCTAAGCAGCGTCTTCTCTTTTCATTATAAGACACATAATAATTATATTAAAAATAATAATAAAAATGATCATAATACTAATAATAATAATAACCATAATAAAAATGATAATCATAATAATACTAGTCATAATACTAATAATCATAATAATAATAATAATCATAATAATAATAATAATCATAATAATAATAATAATAATAATAATAATAATATAATAGTAATAATAATAATAATAATAATAATAATAATAATAATAATAATAATAATAATAATAATAATAACAATAATAATAATCATAATAATAATAATAATAATAATAATAATCATAATAATCATAATAATATAATAGTAATAATAATAATAATAATAATAACAATAATCATAATAATAATAATAATAATAATAATAATAATAATAATAATAATAATATAATAGTAATAATAATAATAATAATAATAATAATAATAATAATAATAATAATAATAATAATAATAACAATAATAATAATCATAATAATAATCATAATAATAATAATAATAATAATAATAATAATAATATAATAGTAATAATAATAATGATAATAATAGTAATAATAATAATAATAATAATCATAATAATAATAATAATAATAATAATAATAATAATAACAATAATAATAATCATAATAATAATAATAATAATAATAATAATAATAATAATAATAATCATAATAATCATAATAATAATCATAACAATAATGATCAAATAATCATAATAATGATAATCATAGTCGTAATAATCATAATAACAATCATAATAATCAGAATAACATTCATAATAATCAGAATAACAATCATAATAAAAGTAATAACAATAATTTCTCTCTTGATGAATTTCTGCCTTTGCATCTCAAATATAGTTCAAAATTACGTCTCATTAAAAAAGTTTACAAAAAATTTCATAACAACAATGTTATTTGAATTATCAAAGCATATTTTGAATAGAGAAAGGTTTTTTCGAGAAGGCCCATTTTGAATTATGATATTGACTTGGAGTAAAATTCAGATTGCTAGTTGGAAAAATGAGCGTGAAATGAAGTTTGAATGCAAATATTTTCCTAATCCAGCAGTGTCGGCGAATGCAGATCCGATGCCCTGCATGCACCTGGCCAAGAACAGGAAAGTGTAGGTCTCTCCGAAGGCGAATATGGTGGTGGATGTGAACATGACGAACAGGCCGAACACCATGGGCACTTCGTAGCCCACTCTGTCAATCAAAGTCCCACTCACGGGGTTGGCGATTAGTTGGATGAAGGCCTTGCTAGCGAACAGAAAGCCCAGACTAGTATCTTCCCCTTCGTAATAGGTGTCCGTTATGTATGTCGAATTAACCCACGCCCCATTCTTCAGTTCGTTCTTCTGCCCATACGAGGTTCGAGTGTCCCAAGCATTCACCTTTCTCAGATAATCCGGAATGATGGGAACTATGACCATATATAACATGTTGTCTAGTAGCAGTGCGCAGCTTACGATTATGAGAACAAGGATTCTTTGGAATTTTCCATCCTCGATTCTAGCCTCCATGTTTTTGTACATTCTCATGATCGCTTCTGAAGAATCGGATCGCTTCGGTGCCTCGTTGAATCCCGAAGTTTTGTCGCCGTTCAATCCCGAGTGCTCTTCGGTGTTGTATTTCAAGTCGGATCCGGCCATTTCGTTCATGTTTTCTCGTCTTTCACTCGTCTCACTGTGCTCCAGTTTTGGAGTTTCGAAAGTCAGGTGTTCAGCTTTGAGTCAGGCAGTATAAATATTTTTGAGTAAGTCGTGTTCCTTTTGCATATGGTTTTGCTGGTCGCAATTTGCTAAAATATCCGAATATGATTTTTTCCTGCTATGAGTTTTTCTATTTAGAACTATGACACCAAAAGAAGCTGGAATGGAAACTCTATATTAAATGACTGTGTTCACTGTCGTCTCTACTGACCGAGCAGGGTCCATTTGTGATTCAATCCTGGTCAATGCATGAGTCAAATAGATAGCAAAAATTAATAACAAAAAAATTTTCGTTACTAAAATGCTGTCACAGAAAAAAATCTCAGTAAAGTGAGATATCGCATCAAATTTGTGGTAGATCTGAGAAAAATTTCTGCTTCAACAAAAGTTTTTACCCGAGTACTTCTACGTGCTTTTCAAAATTTAATTTGCGATCTAAGGACATTTTTAAATAACTAAACGTTGAAATATTTTCTATGTATTCTCCGTTCATTTTGACAACATTTATGTTTTTTGTATTTCTGGATCTTGTGCACTTTACCACTTTTGTATTGTCAGTGTTAAAGTATAGTTTGCTTTTAATTAACCAATGCTTTACGTCCATCTGTTCAGAGAGAAATCTTTTCAAAAATTACTCCATCTAAAAATTATCAAAAAGCACAATGGACCAATATTTCATTGGGCAAAAAATCAAGAAGACGCGTATCATAAATTTATAGAGAAAAAATGAAAAAATGATGTCCAATTTCTGCCATTCAAACTTGGTGACTTTGAGACAACACGAGAAAAGTGAGGTGCTCTTTTTGATTGAGCGACTATTTAAAGTTAATATCTTTTTTACGGTTTTTTGATTAGACTAATTATTAGGAACTTCGCGATGAACTCCACGGAATATAGATTATATTGTTTGATTTACCCTCCCTTTAATTAAGTTTAGTTTTTAGCTATACACTACCGAGACCTAGACTGTTTTCAACCAGGACCTTTTTCGAACAGGATCGATGAGTACATTGACCAATGATAGAAAGTGAGTTGAGCTGGGCCAATCAAAGCTGACCACGGTCAATATGTGATTCGGCCGCGGTCGGTACGCAAGTAAAATAGATGGCATTGATAACAAATAAAAACCGAACCTTCAATTGTTTCGTCACCGAAATTCTTCTGCAAAAGCTTGACACAGTTTTTAATCATAGTTGCACAGTACCGCAGTAGCAAACATTTTTCATCAAAAAATATATCAAATTGAAGCAATATGACTTTTTTTGGACTAAAGTTTAAAAAAATGTGTATCATAGATTTACAGAAAAGAAATGAAAGAACTGCTTGTCAAGTTTTTGTGCTTTGAAAAGATTTTAATTTTGTTGTTTTCTGGAGCAAAAACTAGAAGAGTGAGGAGCTCGTTTTTGGTTGAGCGACTGCTTATAAAAAGTCACTATTGTAGGGAACTCTAAGGTGATTAAATAATATAGAAAAGTAGCTTTATCGAATAGGACCGATGCTTCTTAGGTCGACCAGTGTTGATCAGGGTCAACATGCGACTCAAATGTAAAGGACAAATGAGTCAACCAGATGGCGTTGAGATCAATTTAAAATGAAATTTTTTTTTCCGCCAGAAGTGCTTTCGAAAAGCTATCTCAAATGTGAAATGTCAAACCGTCTATTTGGTACATCTATGTAAAGTTTCAGCTCCAATGAGTTTTTGATCATTTCAGGCTGGTTAAAAAGTTTCGCAGGGAAAAAATCTCCGTCAAAATAAATAGCAAAAAATATCAGCACGCATTTGAAGAATATCAGCAAGAGTAAATTTGAAGAATTTAACGTCAAAATTTATACGTTATTTTTGGGACACTAAGTAGATAGAAAAGTTGCGATAAAATGTTTTTGGAAATTGAATCTAATGTATGACCCACACTCTTTTCAAAAAAATTTTTTTTTTTATCTCAATGTTTTGCTTTTTGACCGAGAGTTTTTATCAAACAGGATCAAAGCTTGAATAAACCAAGGCTTTTGATAATCAGAAGTTTCCAGGAACTTTAAAACATCATAGAAAAACTGCATTATGAGAGTATGTAACTCAACCAATTTTAAAGTTAAACGTTAATTTTTCCAAAAAACGATTTTTTAAGTAAGATAAATTTAGTTTCAAAATAAACTAAAATCTGGAAACTACTTTTTGAAAAAAAAACAACCATCTAGAGAGAAAACAATATTGCCAATCTGTTAAACGCATACGCGAAGCAAAATTTCGCATCACATGCGATAACACGCAAGCGCAAAATTGCAAGCCAGCAAATTGTAACAGAACTAGACAGAAATAACAAAATAAAAAAAAATGTGAACAAAAAACAAATAGTTTCAGAAAAACAGTCGAAAAACAACAAAATTTATGAAATAATGTTTTAGCAATTACCGAGCGGCCACTATTCCCGCAACATGTGAAAAGACGCTAGTGAGATAAAAATAAAATAAAAGCCATAAAAAATGTTATCGTACAAAAATTTCAAACAGTCAACTTTTAAAATTTTAAATCTTGCATTGCAATACAAGTAACCTTGTTTTCAAAAAAATTATTTTTATTTTTTGCTCTTGATTTGTTAGAAAATGAAGTAACTAAGCTGAACAAAACATAAGCCGAAAAAAAGGTCAAATGAAGTTGGTATGCGAAAAAAAAGCGAAAAGGAAAATAAAGGAAACTATACTAAATCAGGGCTATTCAGTTTGCAAATTGCAGGAGTAAACTAAAAAAATTTTCATCTTCGATAAAAAAAAGCTGACAGCACAAGTTGATGGGGGTAACTAAGCCAACAAATTATGAGTAGATAAACGAAAGTCCGACAATTCTGTTTTTCTGGGAAAAAAGTTCAATTTCATACATACTGAAAAAAGAAAGGTCCGTCATAGACTCGCAACGCAGACATTAGGGTACAGAGGCAACCGCATTACCTCTAGGCCAAGTGGGAAGTAGTCTCGACTTTGCACTATTAAAATTGCACTATTAGAACAACGTAACCATTTCTCATAAACGTGTCAGAGAAGTTGTTTACGGGACAAAAGTCTAGTTCCCGATCCTTATCCTTGCGATAAACAAGGGCGTTGCAATCGTGTACTAGAATTTTTTCACGTAAAAATTTTAGTTTTTAAATGGTGATCGTAAAAATCATGGTAAACATACTCTCTGACATGCTCAGAATCTTAGCATTCAATTAAAAGTACCATCATTTAAGAAGTAATTAGTTAAAGAATGTTT
This sequence comes from Symsagittifera roscoffensis, assembly GCF_963678635.1. Taxonomy (NCBI): domain Eukaryota; kingdom Metazoa; phylum Xenacoelomorpha; order Acoela; family Convolutidae; genus Symsagittifera; species Symsagittifera roscoffensis. The sequence continues at coordinate 183,930 of NC_087063.1, read as the reverse complement.
CGGGTTGTAATAAAATTTTCAAAAGAAAAATTCAGTTTTTTTGGTTTACTGTTTTTGTTCTAGTTTCTGTCGGTTCTTTTTTCGTTTTTTAATGGCCATATTATTTATTTGGTATGTTTATTATTTGCTTACTTTGTAAAGTATGGGTTTTTTGCTAAATTACATACATATTAGAATAACTGAAATATCATTAGTTTGTAAATTTACCAAGTGTTATTTTGCGTAATTTTTTTTCTTTTCTTTTGTTTTAAATTTTGAAAATTTTTCATTATTTCGGCATAATCAAAAAATATTAAAAAATGTGCAGGACGTCTAGGATTTCGTGTTTTAGTATGCATGAGTCGTAACAACTTTAAGTATTCGTATGGCTGACATTGATTGTGATCGTCAATACAATCATCTTAATAACAATAACAAAACAGACTATTTGGCTACTGCAATAGCAGCATCAAAATCCTCCTGTTTCAGGAATAAGCGTTACTCTGTAGTCAGTTTTACAGTTATTATAAATTGTATTATGAAATTAAATCTCAGCCTCGCCCGATCAAATGTTTGACTGTTAAGAATTTCTGGCATTGACTTTTCGTTTTTTTTTCCTTTTTTTGCCTATTTTTTCTACTAATCCCAAACCCACACTGCTTTGAAAGCCTTGCCTAGCTCCAGTGTCTTCTGTCTAAACTTCCATGTGAACAAGTGGCGCTCTACTTTATGGAATCTATGTTCAGTTGCTTCTCTTGGAGGACTTCTAGTCGCCAACTCTGTTCTATAAGCTTCGAGAGAAACACTTTTTTAATTAGTCCGACATCTCCTTCTCTCCAGGTAAATGTTCCGCGACTGATTTCACAGAGTATTTCTCCGGATCCCGGTATCATGTCGGCTGTTTCTTAGGTAAATGTTCCGCCACTGATTTCACAGAGTATTTCTCCGGATCCGGGTATCATGTCGGCTGTTTCTTAGGTAAATGTTCCGCCACTGATTTCACAGAGTATTTCTCCGGATCCCGGTATCATGTCGGCTGTTTCTTAGGTAAATGTTCCGCCACTGATTTCACAGAGTATTTCTCCGGATCCGGGTATCATGTCGGTTGTTTCTTAGGTAAATGTTCCGCCACTGATTTCACAGAGTATTTCTCCGGATCCCGGTATCATGTCGGCTGTTTCTTCGGTAAATGTTCCGCCACTGATTTCACAGAGTATTTCTCCGGATCCCGATATCATTTCGGCTGTTTCTTTGGTAAATGTTCCGCCACTGATTTCACAGAGTATTTCTCCGGATCCCGGTATCATGTCGGCTGTTTCTTAGGTAAATGTTCCGCCACTGATTTCACAGAGTATTTCTCGGATCCCGGTATCATGTCGGCTGTTTCTTAGGTAAATGTTCCGCCACTGATTTCACAGAGTATTTCTCCGGATCCCGGTATCATGTCGGCTGTTTTTTAGGTAAATGTTCCGCCACTGATTTCACAGAGTATTTCTCCGGATCCCGGTATCATGTCGGCTGTTTCTTAGGTAAATGTTCCGCCACTGATTTCACAGAGTATTTCTCCGGATCCCGGTATCATGTCGGCTGTTTCTTAGGTAAATGTTCCGCCACTGATTTCACAGAGTATTTCTCCGGATCCCGGTATCATGTCGGCTGTTTCTTAGGTAAATGTTCCGCCACTGATTTCACAGAGTATTTCTCCGGATCCCGGTATCATGTCGGCTGTTTCTTAGGTAAATGTTCCGCCACTGATTTCACAGAGTATTTCTCCGGATCCCGGTATCATGTCGGCTGTTTCTTCGGTAAATGTTCCGCGACTGATTTCACAGAGTATTTCTCCGGATCCCGGTATCATGTCGGCTGTTTCTTAGGTAAATGCTCCGCCACTGATTTCACAGAGTATTTCTCCGGATCCCGGTACCATGTCGGCTGTTTCTTAGGTAAATGTTCCGCCACTGATTTCACAGAGTATTTCTCCGGATCCCGGTATCATGTCGGCTGTTTCTTAGGTAAATGTTCCGCCACTGATTTCACAGAGTATTTCTCCGGATCCCGGTATCATGTCGGCTGTTTCTTAGGTAGATGTTCCGCCACTGATTTCACAGAGTATTTCTCCGGATCCCGGTATCATGTCGGCTGTTTCTTAGGTAAATGTTCCGCCACTGATTTCACAGAGTATTTCTCCGGATCCCGGTATCATGTCGGCTGTTTCTTAGGTAAATAGTCCGCCACTGATTTCACAGAGTATTTCTCCGGATCCCGGTATCATGTCGGCTGTTTCTTAGGTAAATGTTCCGCCACTGATTTCACAGAGTCTTTCTCCGGATCCCGGTATCATGTCGGCTGTTTCTTAGGTAAATGTTCCGCCACTGATTTCACAGAGTATTTCTCCGGATCCCGGTATCATGTCGGCTGTTTCTTAGGTAAATTTTCCGCCGCTGATTTCACGGAGTATTTCTCCGAATCCTGGTATCATGTCGGCTGTTTCTTAGGTAAATGTTCCGCCACTGATTTCACAGAGTATTTCTCCGGATCCCGGTATCATGTCGGCTGTTTCTTAGGTAAATGTTCCGCCACTGATTTTACAGAGTATTTCTCCGGATCCCGGTATCATGTCGGCTGTTTCTTAGGTAAATGTTCCGCCACTGATTTCACAGAGTATTTCTCCGGATTCCGGTATCATGTCGGCTGTTTCTTAGGTAAACGTTCCGCCACTGATTTCACAGAGTATTTCTCCGGAACCTGGTATCATGTCGGCTGTTTCTTAGGTAATTGTTCCGCCACTGATTTCACAGAGTATTTCTCCGGATCCCGGTATCATGTCGGCTGTTTCTTAGGTAAATGTTCCGCCACTGATTTCACAGAGTATTTCTCCGGATCCCGGTATCATGTCGGCTGATTCTCAGGTAAATGTTCCGCCACTGATTTCACAGAGTATTTCTCCGGATCCCGGTATCATGTCGGCTGTTTCTTAGGTAAATGTTCCGCCACTGATTTCACAGAGTATTTCTCCGGATCCCGGTATCATGTCGGCTGTTTCTTAGGTAAATGTTCCGCCACTGATTTCACAGAGTATTTCTCCGGATCCCGGTATGATGTCGGCTGTTTCTTAGGTAAATGTTCCGCCACTGATTTCACAGAGTATTTCTCCGGATCCCGGTTTCATGACGGCTGTTTCTTAGGTAAATGTTCCGCCACTGATTTCACAGAGTATTTCTCCGGATCCCGGTATCATGTCGGCTGTTTCTTAGGTAAATGTTCCGCCACTGATTTCACAGAGTATTTCTCCGGATCCCGGTATCATGTCGGCTGTTTCTTAGGTAAATAGTCCGCCACTGATTTCACAGAGTATTTCTCCGGATCCCGGTATCATGTCGGCTGTTTCTTAGGTAATTGTTCCGCCACTGATTTCACAGAGTATTTCTCCGGATCCCGGTATCATGTCGGCTGTTTCTTAGGTAAATGTTCCGCCACTGATTTCACAGAGTATTTCTCCGGATCCCGGTATCATGTCGGCTGTTTCTTAGGTAAATGTTCCGCCACTGATTTCACAGAGTATTTCTCCGGATCCCGGTATCATGTCGGCTGTTTCTCAGGTAAATGTTCCGCCACTGATTTCACAGAGTATTTCTCCGGATCCCGGTATCATGTCGGCTGTTTCTTAGGTAAATGTTCCGCCACTGATTTCACAGAGTATTTCTCCGGATCCCGGTATGATGTCGGCTGTTTCTTAGGTAAATGTTCCGCCACTGATTTCACAGAGTATTTCTCCGGATCCCGGTTTCATGTCGGCTGTTTCTTAGGTAAATGTTCCGCCACTGATTTCACAGAGTATTTCTCCGGATCCCGGTATCATGTCGGCTGTTTCTTAGGTAAATGTTCCGCCACTGATTTCACAGAGTATTTCTCCGGATCCCGGTATCATGTCGGATGTTTCTTAGGTAAATAGTCCGCCACTGATTTCACAGAGTATTTCTCCGGATCCCGGTATCATGTCGGCTGTTTCTTAGGTAAATGTTCCGCCACTGATTTCACAGAGTCTTTCTCCGGATCCCGGTATCATGTCGGCTGTTTCTTAGGTAAATGTTCCGCCACTGATTTCACGGAGTATTTCTCCGAATCCTGGTATCATGTCGGCTGTTTCTTAGGTAAATGTTCCGCCACTGATTTCACAGAGTATTTCTCCGGATCCCGGTATCATGTCGGCTGTTTCTTAGGTAAATGTTCCGCCACTGATTTTACAGAGTATTTCTCAGGATCCCGGTATCATGTCGGCTGTTTCTTAGGTAAATGTTCCGCCACTGATTTCACAGAGTATTTCTCCGGATTCCGGTATCATGTCGGCTGTTTCTTAGGTAAATGTTCCGCCACTGATTTCACAGAGTATTTCTCCGGATCCCGGTATCATGTCGGCTGTTTCTTAGGTAATTGTTCCGCCACTGATTTCACAGAGTATTTCTCCGGATCCCGGTATCATGTCGGCTGTTTCTTAGGTAAATGTTCCGCCACTGATTTCACAGAGTATTTCTCCGGATCCCGGTATCATGTCGGCTGTTTCTTAGGTAAATGTTCCGCCACTGATTTCACAGAGTTTTTCTCCGGATCCCGGTATCATGTCGGCTGTTTCTTAGGTAATTGTTCCGCCACTGATTTCACAGAGTATTTCTCCGGATCCCGGTATCATGTCGGCTGTTTCTTAGGTAAATGTTCCGCCACTGATTTCACAGAGTATTTCTCCGGATCCCGGTATCATGTCGGCTGTTTCTTAGGTAAATGTTCCGCCACTGATTTCACAGAGTATTTCTCCGGATCCCGGTATCATGTCGGCTGTTTCTTAGGTAAATGTTCCGCCACTGATTTCACAGAGTATTTCTCCGGATCCCGGTTTCATGTCGGCTGTTTCTTAGGTAAATGTTCCGCCACTGATTTCACAGAGTATTTCTCCGGATCCCGGTATCATGTCGGCTGTTTCTTAGGTAAATGTTCCGCCACTGATTTCACAGAGTATTTCTGCGGATCCCGGTATCATGTCGGCTGTTTCTTAGGTAAATGCCCGCCACTGATTTCACAGAGTATTTCTCCGGATCTCGGTATCATGTCGGCTGTTTTTGTAGGTAAATGTTCCGCCACTGATTTCACAGAGTATTTCTCCGGATCTCGGTATCATGTCGGCTGTTTCTTAGGTAAATGTTCCGCCACTGATTTCACAGAGTATTTCTCCGGATCCCGGTATCATGTCGGCTGTTTCTTAGGTAAATGTTCCGCCACTGATTTCACAGAGTATTTCTCCGGATCCCGGTATCATGTCGGCTGTTTCTTAGGTAAATGTTCCGCCACTGATTAGAATAGTGGTTTTTGTTGTTGTCTGATTGTTGCGTCCTCAGATATGGACTCTTCGTCTGAAGAAATCTGCTGCAAGCTATCCTTGAACCAAGTTCTCTTCACTGTCTTTTGTATGTCCCTACTGAGCTTCGTTCATGATGAGTCATTTCATCTTTTCCATTTCTTTCTCATTTTATTTATATGTCATAAGTTTCTGAATCGCTTTTTTACTTTTTGTATCTTTTCCCTTCTGCTCCAGTGGCGTGACGTTTTTGGCCTGTTCGTCGCCTCCTTCAGAGTTCCTGTCGATTATTTTTGAATTTGCTTTGATTCTTCTGTTTCTTCTGTTTCTCACAAGGTGTTTTTGTGACGTCGTCCTGTGTGCTCGGTTGTTCTCCTCCTTTGTTAGGCTACGCTCTCTATGGCTAGGTTGATTCCCCTACCGGCTTCAGTGTTCTTTCAGGTCACCACTGTTGGGCTCTCCTTAAAATCCCTGTTAAATGGGTCTTTGAGGACACCTCTGTTATATCATCACCACATTCAATTTATGATAATGTCGTCTCCATCGTCACAAAGATGGCCGGTTGTTTTGCAAGAATGTTTTAACCATCTTTTGTTAAAAAACTGTGTAAATTTTCTTTCAAAATAGTGTCGATTTTAAGCGTGGTGTAATAAAAGTATCTGAAGAAAAGGCTAAAATTAGGCGTATTTAACAGTCATAGTAAATTGTCAAAATGAACTACCGTTTCTGTCAAAAATTTCAAGAGGAAAAAATGAAAAATTGTGTGAAAATCAAGCTATTTATTGTGTGGAAATCAAGCAAAAGTTATTTATTCTCGATATGGCGATAAAACGACTGTGATGTTTTTTCATATTTGAAACTAAAAGTTTACGACTCATCACGGTTTATCCTTCTATAAAAAGCCTGCTCTTATTTTGAACCAGTATTTTGAACACATTTCTTTGAATCTCAACACATTCGTATCACGACTGAAACGGTTTTGATATGATATATCTTTAAATACCTTCTGATGATTTTTTGTGCTAATTGTTTTTGATTGAAAACCAAATAAGCCAGCTCGCTCACTCTATTTGCTCAAAAGTAGACCAAAAGTCAAAAATTTCAGACTCTTTTTTCAGAACACTGAGAAAACTTTTAGAAAGTGTTTTTCATGTTGTTCGAATTCCGACGGAAAGGAAAGGTAAGATACATCACTCGACCCGTTCCGATGATTCTTTGTGGTAGCTGATTATGCGTGGAAAGAAAAACAAAAAAACTATACAACTTTCCTCCGCTTTTTTAATGGTAGGAACAACAAAAAAATTAGTTGAGTCAAATTGTTTTTTTTTTATAAATTAGAAAAAAAGTGCAGTAAATTTTAACTTACTTATCCGTAGTGCTTCCAGCCAGAGTTCGCAAACTAAACTGTCCAGGTATTAATTTGTTTGTTTTTGTAGCCTATAACAGTTATAAAGCGGCTTTCTATCTATACTGTTTTTTTTTGCAAAGAGAAATTTTATCGGCTTATGATGAATGTAATCTTAATTGTTTGTTTTGTGCTTCGGGCAAATTGTCCAAAGCATTTCCCAGGAATATACAGTAACCAAAATACTTAAAGACAATTAGAATTCATCTGAATGTTCAACATTCAAATTTAAAATAGGCAAAGCGAACCTTTTCTCGAACCTTTTCGAATCTTTGAAAAAAAACTAATAAACTTTGACATTTTAATTTAAACTTTTTGCTACTTATGCTCCAATGAAGTTTGTAAAAAAATATGCACGCAAATTTGGGTCCAGTATAAAAAGTTGTCCCGTTGTCGTATTTCCAAATTCATTCAGTCTTCCTGGCAAATTATTTTGAGAAAGGGAGAATTTGAAAAAAGGCGAATTAATGATATTAAATTGGGTGGTCTGAGATGAGACTCTATGAAGCCAATTGATGGCAAGTTAACGTCATGCTCTGAAGAGATCAGGCGCCCCATGAAATTTACCACCCGTGGAAAAATGAAAAAGAAATTGAAGTTGCGTCCAAAAAAGCCCCAGAGCAATTTCTGGACTGGAATTTTCAGCTGCAATCCTTTTGGTGATTTGCTTCAGAATTGTCATCATAATTCTTCTCCTTTCTTCTCCATTTCTAATACATAAAAAGAACACCGACCAACGAACGGCCACGAAGAGATTGAATGTTATACTGCACTGTTATATTCTACTACCAATGGGCATTTTTGACCCGAGGGGGGATTTTTGAGACCATGGCTTTTAATGCGAACTCATTAAGGAAGTAATTTAATTAAAAGCATTCTAAAGCACTTTATTTTCCCCAAGGCTACTCCAAAATCGATGCCAAACAACAATGCTGCTTCCCATTTTCCATCGCTGCCCAGAAGTCACTTCAATTCGCCCCCGCCTGCACTGGCCCAAGGAGGGTCGCAGGTTGTCTCATCTTCCCTTCTTTCACCCTGCTCTAATTTACTTACCCGTAACCACCCCACCCCACCCCCACCCCCCTCAACAGCCCACCCAACCTTGCCCATACTTTTTAGCCCCAAAACATTAGATACAAGATGACCCAAAAAAAACTAATATCCCTCATTTTACCCTGAAAAACCACTACCTGAGCAAATTTCATTGAACTTTTTTACGTATTTGCGGGAACTTCCTGTGATAAACACTTAAATCAGTAGCCTAACTTAACAGTTAAAGTTAAAGTGAAAACTGCAAAAGGGAAATTATAAAAGAAGAATGGCTGGAAAATAGCATTCAAGTGCTTACCAGAAGATACGCTTTGAACAGAAAAGAAGCGCAAATTAAATTAATCTGATTAGATTTCAATCGTCTCCGTCTTAAAAAGGATCAAATCGAAAAATATGTGCATCTAATTTTTAATTCCAGCTTCCCAAATTTTAATCGCAGATGTGCAAAATTATGAACGCAAAAAATTAATTTGCAATTAATTTTTTCCTCTTGCAAAAAAGTAATCAGTAATGAAAAAAAGTATGCAACTAGCCGTGAATTTCGTGAATGTAGTTTTGCAAAAAGTCTTAATCTTATATTACGATATCCGTTCAAATCAGTTTATGCATTCTTAGATCAACTGACGTGAAAAGTAGAGAAAACAAAATTTGCATTAAGTTAACTTAAATTTCAGTAAAAGTAAGCAAAATGTTACTTTTCATTTCCTTTTTTGCTCTCTTTCTCAAAGAACAAACAGTGGTGAGAAATGGAGTGTTGGTATGAACAAACATGGGTTGAATTGACACATCTATAGAAGTACTTCTGAAATGGCCTCTCTTTTCAGACTAATTTAATTGAGCACATGTGAATTACTCTGATCGTCTCATGAGTTTGATCAGTTTGGTCTGCCGCCGACCATTCTAGATCCCAAGTTTGAAAAATCAGGCTGTCTCTCGGACCTTCTGGGACCAGGAAACGACACGTAACTACTCGCGTTACACTTTCAGCATCAAGTTAAAAACGAGTAGTTTAGATAGACTCGGTGCAGCGAGAACGAACAGTCCCTCTAACATAAAGGTGTATGTAAGATCGGGGATCGATCACCCAAACGCGCTAAAAATTGGGCCGAATAAAAACAACCCCCCCCCCCCCCCCCAAATATTTAATCCTTCTTCCAAAGTCGCAACAACGAACAGCTCGTACAGTTGTTTTTGCGCAAAACTCTCCTGCATCATACGTTGGTCAATTTTCTTCTCAGCATAAGTTCAAATGGTTGCACAAGTGGCGTACCTTCATCAATTTTGTTATTCTTCCGACTTTTTAGGAAAATGACAAAATTTTTCTGCAAGTTTTTTCTCCAGACAATTTTCCACTTTTTAACTAACAATTTTAGACGGAATCTTTATATCAGCCAAAAAATATTGATACCCTGAGCTCAAATATTATAAAGTATTTCACGTGTAATTGTTTTTGGTCAAGTAATTGTGTTCGAAATTTATCAAATTGTTGCAAGTTTGAGACAACTAACGCGGCTCTTTTCGAGTTTCCCACCCTCTTGTAAAATAATAAGATTTTTTTTTTCAAAAATGTTCAACTCGGCATTTTGCATATGACAAAAGTTGCAGTAAAGTTGTTCACCTGTTCACGCTGACGCGTTTGTTGCAGTTTATAACATGAAAATTTATTTTCAATAGTTTTTCATCAAACGAATTTCAAAAAAAAACTGAAAAAGCCATTAATTTGCTATAACTTTTGTGCTTTTAAGGCGTCAGCTCAGATGTAATCCCTCTTAAAAATCGTTCCCGCACTGAAGTTTCATGGATAATAATCGATTATATTGGATTTTCATTGTCAGTCTCTACAAAATAACAAAAATAATCGATTATAATCGATTGAAAATGGATTATAATGATAATACTTTTTAAGCAACAAAAACCCAATATAATCGATTATAATCGATTATAATCGATTATTTTCAAAAAAAAATATAAAAAGAAAAATAATCAATTTTAATCGATTATAATGGATTATAATCTATTTATTCAAATCTTTTTGTGGGTTGTTTTCGTTTTTTCATAATTTTGTTACACTTAAGTTAGTTTTTTTTCTCTCGCTTAATTTCATTGTTTCCTATTTTCAATCGAGTTATGAGAAATTACAAAAAGTTACCTCTAGAACAATAAGTTACCTCTAGAATTAACAAAAAGTTACACCAACTACCCCCCTCCCCCCGCACGCTTACTCGTACTACAGTTAGATGTCCCCTAACTAGAGAGAGAGAGAGGGGGGTACGTCGTGGTTGGGGGTACGTGGAGGGGATGGGGGTACGTGGGGGGGGGGGGGTAGTGGATACTTGGGGGGGTAGTGGATACTTGGTGGGGGGGGGGGGGGGGTGGGGTGGATACTTGGGGAGGGTGGATACTGGGGGGGGGGGGGGGGTGGATACTTAGGGGGATACTTGGGGGGGGGGGTACGCGGGGGGGGGGGATACATCGGGACGGGGATAGGGGTTGACGTGAGGAGCTGGTCACAAATGCTGTTTCTGGGTATATTGGCCGCCCCTGGATGAACATGTTCGTTCGAGTTTTGCAGAAAGTTGCAAAAATTAGAGTCTAACAAAACTTACAAAATTTTCATGGATTTTATGTACAAAAAATAATCCATCATATTGAAAATAAAAATGGATTATAATCGATTTTAATGGATTATAATGGATTTAAATTTTTCCAAAATAATCGATTATAATCGATTAAAAATCGATTATGTGGTCTAAATTTGACATGATAATCGATTATATAGACAACATTTTACTCAACGAAAATCCATTATAATCGATTATTACCCATGAAACTTCGGTGCGGGTTACAAATTAAATCGGGGCATGCTACTTGATCTGTTTCATACTTTGCTAAACGCCAACAAGTCTGCGCTTGCATATCAGGGCAAAACCTTGCTTGTTCCGACAATTCCTTATTTGGTCCTAATTTATGCGTTAAAACTTTTACTTACTTATAGAAATCGTATTAGGTGCGTGGTTTGCATACTCGCTTGACGATCTGTAGATTTACGGATTGATACCCATACGCAGCCAAGTTTTGTAACATTGGTCTGAAAAAAACCAGGCCAACTATAAATATTTCTCACTATCATTTTTTTTTCAATTGCTTCAATTTTTTGAAAGATTCATCAATTGACTCAAAGCGAACATAACTCCATATACTTTAAGTCGCAGTCAATCATTCGGGAACTCGCTCTGATACGAGCAGTTCTGTGTAAATTTTATTGACGAAGAATGACTCAAGTGAAAAATCAGTTTTTTAACTTGTGATTCAAAAAGTTAACACCCAAATATTGTTTTTTGATAGAAAATTGAGCTGCAGTTCTGAACAAAAAAAAACTTTTAAGACGCATTTTTTCATTTATTGGAGAAAAATGGCTTCCGAAAATGCATTCAAATATTCTGAATTATTTGCGCAGCAACTAGTTATACTGCTCTTGCTCAGATTACTTATTTACAATGAACAGTTGATCTATTTATAAATTGCATTCTTTCAGCATTTCTAAAGAAATTAAGTTATTTAATGTTGAAGTTTTTCAAATTTGTTTTTTTTTGGACATCTGGACATCATAGTTATCTCATTATTCGGTTAGTCAGCTTGACCAGTCGCGGATTAAGGGGGGGGGGGGCGGACGCCCCCTTTCAGGGTTTTGACCCCCTGCCGACCCTTGGTACTATTTTGAGATATCCATTTTGGTGACGTACCCTATACTAGTTTTGAGGAGGGAGCGCGCGCCGAAAAAACGCAATTTTTTGGTCCAAATTTTGCCTGTGGAGCAGGAAATCTGGCTAAAACAGGGTCTTTTTGGTGCTTTGGCAATCTCGGAAGTCAATTTGGTCAATTTGATAAAAAAAGACAAACTGTTCTTAAGTCATCCGTAATGAAATTGAAAATCCCATTTTTTAAAAATTATCCAACGTTGAAAAAAGTTGCTGTGGTTTTTTTGTTATTCGAATTAATTTTCTGCTGAGTCGAGTGAATAAGATTGAGGCGGGAAAATTGCAGGAGCTTCAGCGTCTTATTGTATTATTTGGGCAGTAAATTTCACTATTGTGGTAATTTTACCGTTTAATTTCAAAAAGGTTGCTCGAAAGTTTTGCTTGAAACTCGAATGAAATAGTAATAAAGTATTGTTGCCACTTTGAAACCAATCAAACCAGCTACTCATCATAATGAAACTTAGTCGTAATCTACATTAATGTTCATATATATTTATCTGATGATGAGAAGTTTCGTCACACAAAGACCACGCACAGGGCTATCAGTCTTTTCAAGCTGCCTTCTTTTGTCGTTGTTACTTTTTTAAAGCGATTGTTTAAATTTGGGCTTTTCGAAGACAAAGAACAAAAGAAAGTGATTAAAAAGAGTGACGTTATTTCACACCAAAATGCGTAACAGAGTAGAAGTTTTAAAAATGAGAAGCGGCTTTGAACTTGAAAACATTGCTGAAAAGGAAGAACTATTCAGAGTTAAAGAGTCACTGCCATGAAACTATTCAAGTTGTTACACATGAATTAGTTACATCTCTGAATTGTTTAGAGCCTAAACACAGTTCGGTTTCTGTTCGAATTTAACTCTACGAAGACTTTGTGTTAAAAGGTCATGCAAGTTGGCCACTCTGTCCTCAGCCAATGGGTGCAAGCAGCAGTAATGTCTCACTTTTTAACAGCAATTCGATTACGTCTCAAATGGCATAATTCCCAAATGGCATAAAAATGAAAAATTTCCCAAATGGCATAAACTTAATGCAACAGTTGCTTTGGAAAAATCGAGATCAATTTTTTCGTAAACAATGTGAGAAAATAAGTCAAAATGTCAGTTCAAATGCTGATTGACATTTTATCTTGAAAAAGTTGTAGAAATCTATATCAAAAGCAAGAAGCATAAGCTTGCGATTATTAATAAGCTTCTTTTGGTCAATTTTTTTTGACAAATTTGTTGCGTAAATTTGTTTGGAAGCAACTATTTCCAAATCTTGTTCACATGCTTTCGTTACTGACAAAATGTTAGAATTAGAATTGATAGAAAACGTTTAAATTACAATGAAAACTTGAAATTTATGCCAGTTGGGAAAAATTTCCATTTTTATGCCATTTGGGAATTATGCCATTTGGGAAGTTACCAATTTAAGCTAGCCTTAACTTCTATTTATTGTTCCAACGACTCGAAGAGAGGAAGAAACTTTGGATTCGGGTCTGTTTTTTTTCGGTCAATTTTGACTACCTAGAGAAAAACTTGTACTATCATATAAACGATCAACAGTGGTATAGCATTAAAATCTTTTTGGTCAATTCTTGAAACAAAAAAAAGGGGAAAAATGATCTCGGTGTTGAGAAAAATTGGTCAGAATATTTTCTGTTTTCAGACTAATTTAGAGGAACCTCTTAATTCAATTCGACTTTACTTTCAACAATAGTTTGTCTGTTTTTAAGTCTCATTCTTTCGTTTTTTTCTTTTCACTAAATCAATCATTTTAAATAAAACATATAGCCAGAAATTCAGAAAAAAAGGATGCTTTTTTTAAAAGCTTTTATTTCTTTTTCTTTTATTTTTTGACTTCAACTTTATTTTGATTTCTATTTCTTGAGTTTTTTCGATCCAAACATTCTCTGCTACTAGTTTTCAATATGGAAGCTTTTTTGCTAACAAATAAAAAGCATATGGACGATAAACTCTGCTTCTAAGGAAAAATGGCCCATCCTATGTGAAAAAGTAGCTGGATATTAAGGTTTCAAAAATGATCAAAAATTGACTACTTGACTGTTGACAGCCAAGGTTGACTTCAAACAAAAAATGCTAGTCTTGCAGTTTCTTAAACGAAGCAAATGGAAGAACGCTAGTCATACAATTTAATACAATCAACGAAAAACTCTTTAGCAATTACTGAGATTGTTCAAAGCTGCTGATATTTTAATTCTAATGCTATTCAAATCGATTATCAGAAAAGAAGTATCGAAAAATTATGACATTTTTTTCCATAGAAATTGCTAGTCATACAGACTGAAACTATGAAAATGATGAGACTAGCATTTTATCAAAAAAAAAATCCAAATTTGGGAAAAAAGTTAGCTCTTTTACGTAGTCGCAAAAGATTACGTCTCAAATGGTGTAATTCCCAAATGCCATAATGAATGAAAAATTTCCCAAATGGCATAAACTTAATGCAACAGTTGCTTTGGAAAAATCGAGATCAATTTTTTCGTAAACAATGTGAGAAAATAAGTCAAAATGTCAGTTCAAATGCTGATTGACATTTTATCTTGAAAAAGTTGTAGAAATCTATATCAAAAGCAAGAAGCATAAGCTTGCGATTATTAATAAGCTTCTTTTGGTCAATTTTTTTTGACAAATTTGTTGCGTAAATTTGTTTGGAAGCAACTATTTCCAAATCTTGTTCACATGCTTTCGTTACTGACAAAATGTTAGAATTAGAATTGATAGAAAACGTTTAAATTACAATGAAAACTTGAAATTTATGCCAGTTGGGAAAAATTTCCATTTTTATGCCATTTGGGAATTATGCCATTTGGGAAGTTACCAATTTAAGCTAGCCTTAACTTCTATTTATTGTTCCAACGACTCGAAGAGAGGAAGAAACTTTGGATTCGGGTCTGTTTTTTTTCGGTCAATTTTGACTACCTAGAGAAAAACTTGTACTATCATATAAACGATCAACAGTGGTATAGCATTAAAATCTTTTTGGTCAATTCTTGAAACAAAAAAAGGGGAAAAATGATCTCGGTGTTGAGAAAAATTGGTCAGAATATTTTCTGTTTTCAGACTAATTTAGAGGAACCTCTTAAATCAATTCGACTTTACTTTCAACAATAGTTTGTCTGTTTTTAAGTCTCATTCTTTCGTTTTTTTCTTTTCACTAAATCAATCATTTTAAATAAAACATATAGCCAGAAATTCAGAAAAAAAGGATGCTTTTTTTAAAAGCTTTTATTTCTTTTTCTTTTATTTTTTGACTTCAACTTTATTTTGATTTCTATTTCTTGAGTTTTTTCGATCCAAACATTCTCTGCTACTAGTTTTCAATATGGAAGCTTTTTTGCTAACAAATAAAAAGCATATGGACGATAAACTCTGCTTCTAAGGAAAAATGGCCCATCCTATGTGAAAAAGTAGCTGGATATTAAGGTTTCAAAAATGATCAAAAATTGACTACTTGACTGTTGACAGCCAAGGTTGACTTCAAACAAAAAATGCTAGTCTTGCAGTTTCTTAAACGAAGCAAATGGAAGAACGCTAGTCATACAATTTAATACAATCAACGAAAAACTCTTTAGCAATTACTGAGATTGTTCAAAGCTGCTGATATTTTAATTCTAATGCTATTCAAATCGATTATCAGAAAAGAAGTATCGAAAAATTATGACATTTTTTTCCATAGAAATTGCTAGTCATACAGACTGAAACTATGAAAATGATGAGACTAGCATTTTATCAAAAAAAAAATCCAAATTTGGGAAAAAAGTTAGCTCTTTTACGTAGTCGCAAAAGATTACGTCTCAAATGGTATAATTCCCAAATGCCATAATGAATGAAAAATTTCCCAAATGGCATAAGTTTCATGCAACAGTTGCTTTGAAAAAATCGAGATCAATTTTTTCGTAAACAATGTGAGAAAATAAGTCAAAATGTCAATTCAAATGCTGATTGACATTTTATCTTAAAAAAGTTGTAGAATTTTTTAACAAAAGCAAAAAGCATAAGCTTGCGGTTATTATTAGGCTTCTTGTGGTCATTTTTTTTGACAAATTTGTTGCGTAAATTTGTTTGGAAGCAACTATTTCCAAATCTTGTTCACATGCTTTGGTTACTGAAAAAATGTTAGAATTAAAATTGATAGAAAACGTTTAAATTACAATGAAAACTTGAAATTTATGCCAGTTGGGAAAATTTTCCATTTTTATGCCATTTGGGAAATATGCCAATTGGGAAATTACCATTTTAAGCTAGCCTTAACTTCTATTTATTGTTCCAACGACTCGAAGAGAGGAAGAAACTTTGGATTCGGGTCTGTTTTTTTTCGGTCAATTTTGACTACCTAGAGAAAAACTTGTACTATCATATAAACGATTAACAGTGGTATAGCATTAAAATCTTTTTGGTCAATTCTTGAAATAAAAAATCCGGAAAAATGATCTCGGTGTTGAGAAAAATTGGTCAGAATATTTTCTGTTTTCAGACTAATTTAGAGGAACCTCTTAATTAAATTCGACTTTACTTTCAACAATAGTTTGTCTGTTTTTAAATCTCATTCTTTCGTTTGTTTCTTTTCAACAAATCAATCATTTTAAATAAAACATATAGCCAGAAATTCAGAAAAAAAGGATGCTTTTTTTAAAAGCTTTTATTTCTTTTTCTTTTATTTTTTGACTTCGACTTTATTTTGATTTCTATTTCTTGAGTTTTTTCGATCCAAACATTCTCTGCTACTAGTTTTCAATATGGAAGCTTTTTTGCTAACAAATGAAAAGCATATGGACGATAAACTCTGCTTCTAAGGAAAAATGGCCCATCCTATGTGAAAAAGTAGCTGGATATTAAGGTTTCAAAAATGATCAAAAATTGACTACTTGACTGTTGACAGCCAAGGTTGACTTCACACAAAAAATGCTAGTCTTACAGTTTCTTAAACGAAGCAAATGGAAGAACGCTAGTTATACAATTTAATACAATCAACGAAAAACTCTTTAGCAATTACTGAGGTTGTTCAAAGCTGCTGATATTTTAATTCTAATGCTATTCAAATCGATTATCAGAAAAAAGTATCGAAAAATTATGACATTTTTATCCATAGAAATTGCTAGTCATACAAACTGAAACTATGAAAATGATGAGACTAGCATTTTATCAAAAAAAAAATCCAAATTTGGGAAAAAAGTTAGCTCTTTTACGTAGTCGCAAAAGATTACGTCTCAAATGGTATAATTCCCAAATGGCATAATGAATGAAAAATTTCCCAAATGGCATAAGTTTCATGCAACAGTTGCTTTGAAAAAATCGAGATCAATTTTTTCGTAAACAATGTGAGAAAATAATTCAAAATGTCAATTCAAATGCTGATTGACATTTTATCTTAAAAAAGTTGTAGAATTTTTTATCAAAAGCAAAAAGCAGAAGCTTGCGGTTATTATTAAGCTTCTTGTGGTCATTTTTTTGACAAATTTGTTGCGTAAATTATTTCCAAATCTTGTTCACATGGTTTCGTTACTGAAAAAATGTTAGAATTAGAATTGATAGAAAACGTTTAAATTACATTGAAAGCTTAAAATTTATGCCATTTGGGAAAAGTTTTCATTTGGGAAGTTACCGTCGCAGAATATTTTTTTTGTATAAAATTGTTTTTGTAAAAAAGTATTTTTGTTAAGATTTTTTTTTGTATCAAAATTTAAAAGTTGAAATTTCTTGTCTATAACATAGCCCAAGCACAGTGTTTTCCAAACATAATTATCAAAAATCAGGAGTCCAAGTGTGAAGTCAGAGTTCTTTTTTTGTTTTATCTATTAAGATAAATTCAAGGTCTAGCAAAAACAACAGCTCGCAGTTTACAAACACTCAAACTTTTTAAAAAGAAGCTTTTTAGCCGTACACAAAAAGTTACAAAATTTGACAATTATTTGTGAAACTAGAAAAGTAATTTTCATGGGGACTTTTGCTTTGAATTTTTGCCACTTAATCTGTTGGTTTTCTCAGAAATTTTTTTTCGATAATCTGTTCAAAATTTAACACAAAGCTCAAAAAGTTTATTAGTTTTCACATAAGCAGAAAATGCTAGTTACACAATTTCATAAAACGAAAAAAGGGTCTTTTCTGTTGTAAAGCCCAAATTATTCAATTGTTGATTGAGCTTCCGGGATGTTGTTGATGATTTTTGTTGCTGATATTAGTTTCAACCAATCAGATTCGAGCGTCAAGATCAGTTTTTCAAAATGGCCAAAATAGTACTTTTTGTCAGAAAAAGAAAAAACGCCAAAAAGCTAGACACACAATTTCAGACATTTTTCTGCAAGTTTCACAGGTGTGAAATTGTATGACTAGCTTTTTTAGTGAAGCAGGGAGTATATTGTAAGTTTGTTTGGAATATACTTTTTTTTGATGAAAATGAGAAGAGGAAAAAGTGAGATTATGGTGAAGGTGTCTGTCTAATAGGGAGACAATGGAAGGCATGGCATTCCAAGATAGGATGGGATACAAACAGACTCCGCTCTTCTCTTCTCTTCTCTTCTTTCTAGCTCTCTTTCTCTTCACTCCCTCAACATGTGCACAGTATATTGTATTGAAAGAGCCTCTCAGTGCAGTGATTGCATTGCGTGACTCTTTTGGGGGGAGTGTACGTGGGGTAGGGCACGGGGGTGAAGGGGATGGTGGAGAAGGGGGGTGGGGGGCTCTAGAGGCGGCCGAGTGTCTCCCGAGAGACCAATCACATCTCTCCGGATGAAGAGGCAAGATGGAAAAGTGGCCGGCTCTTTATTGTCTTTTATACCCCCTCTCTCTCTCTTTCTCTCTCTCTCTCTCTTTCTCTCTCTCTCCTCTCTCTCTCTCTCTCCTCTCTCTCCTCTCTCCCAATCACCCTTGCTCACTCATCAACTATCCATTCAGCCGAATGAAAACTTCAAAACTTCATTTAAGGCTTCGCAAGTTTCTAAAGTTAACACAACAAAAACTGCCCTCGAAAAAATTACAATGAAGCGTCGCATGGTTTGAGTCTCGAGGTCAATGTGTATTCTTATAACATAGTGAGGCGGGCTGAGTTTCGTGTAACCAGCTTTTTTTCGTTGCGACAACAACATTGGAATGGCAACGCGCAGTCAATTAACTCACATGATCAATCGGACCATTTCAGTTTTTCAAATAGTTCAAGTACTTAAATTCTGTTATATTTCATTCATTTTTAGTTTAAGAACACACACATACACTTCTGGTAGTTTAGAAGTTATTGAGTGCAGCTTAACATGAGAGACAGTCTGTGTTGTGTTGTGTTGTGTTGTGTGCATTAGGCGTTCTCTTCCCTGAAAAATGAGCAGAAATTGTTTGGAATTGAGCTGTGGATTAAGTTTGCTTCCAGTTTCCACTGCACAACTAATTCATCCCAGATTGACAGGGTAGAAAAGTGTAAGAGGCTAATCCGGGTATTTATTTATTTGTAGCCTTCGTCTTCTTACCAGCCACTGGCACTTTTATCAAGCAATAGCTGCGGCCGCACAAATCCACTAGCTGGCTGACAGTGACATGGAAACGCGTCCTTGTGTTCTTTCAACAATCTTCAACTGCCATTATGTATAAACTTGCATGAAAACTATCTACATGCAACCAAATTGCCAAAATAGCCACATACAAGGGCGCATGTGCCATTTTACGAAAAAAGCACGAAGAAATCATTTCACTGAGCATGTTCAGATTTTTTTTATCTTGAGGCGTCAAAAAATGCTGATAGTTTTTGCAAAATGCCGATTTGTGCGCTCTTGAACAAGAAACACAAAAACACAAAGTTTTGCACCGACTGTTGAACTTAGAGTGGAACTTCGTATTCGGATGCGTTTGATTTTTATAATCGGCTTCAACTTGTTTTCACGCAAAAGAGGGTACCACAAATGAACAACAGATAGAATCGAATAATATTTGTAGTGTTATTGCCCTTCCAATTTACGAAAAATCTGCATTGCCGAGAAAAAGTATGTTTTTGCAATTTCTAGCCCAAATTAGCAAACAAGACTGCTCGTATCAGGGCGAAGCCTTGAATGTTCCGACTGCCTTTTAAGGTTTTATGGAGCAGTAGTAACTTGAAAAAATTAAATGTAATAAAATAAAAAGAAATTTTTTTTTCTAAAATTTGAATTCATCCCCCACAAGCCATATAAAGTACAAAAGAATAGATTTTGCTCATTGTATCAAACTATTTATGACAAAAAAGCTTCTATCAACTAATTTGGAACGATTTCTAAGACGGATTAAATCTCCGCTTACGCGTTAATAGCGCGAAATATATCGCGCGTTAATTGTCCCAAATTAGCCAAAATGGCAATCTTTAAATCCCCCATAACTGTAACGAAAAATGATCACAGGTAAAATATCTTTTCAAATTTAAGCTCAAGACAACAATACTTTTCGAATGATACAAAAAAATTCCGTCAAAAACGGTTAGTTAAAAAGTCGAAATTTGTCTGAAGAAAAAAAAAACCATCCCGAGCACAAATATTCCGTTACTTTCGTATCGGAACAAAAAGCAGTCGGAACAAAAAGCATGAGCGCGAGAAGAGAGAATAAATAATACTAAC
>NC_087063.1:52275-163623 GCF_963678635.1 Symsagittifera roscoffensis | reverse complement strand
AATTGCTAATTTACTTTTGCTAGAGCTAGTTTATTTTCTATGGACGGATCTTGTGGAAGCGGAAGTATTTGTAACCAAATTATTGGCCCAGTTTTTTTCAAATTGAACAATTTTTTTTCGGATTTTTTTGAATGTTTTTGTCAAAAAAATCTGCTATGCTTTCGATTAAGAGATTCCAGTTGTCATCCATGTTTAAATGCTCTAGTAAGTTAGTCTCTTTGTGTTTTTAAAAGTAGGTTTTGTGATGTTTTTTTTGCCGAAATCTTTTGAACTTATGTAGTTTTCATTCCATGAAGACGCTAGAAAACTTTGAAAATTATAGCTACAAATAATCAGAATTGATTTTTTGGGCTTGAATGAAAAATTTTGACATGTTTACTTATAACCTGCGACTATTAGTATATAAAAAGGCTTTAATATGATATATCACCCAACCATTCCAATGATTATTTGTGGTACCTGATTATCACGACGATTGCAAGTTGCTGGAAAATACTATTTTCAAAAGTGGGAACAAAAATTGCACAACTTAAATGTTTCTAACATTGGAAATTAAAACGTGTCGAGTTACTTTCTTTGAAATTGATTACAGTTACATGAGAATTGAACTTTTTTACTGGAATCCGCTAAAAACCGACTACCCTAGCATGCCAACTTAGGTTCAATTAAACCGATAATTTGCAAAACCAAATGGGTCTCAAAGCTAATTTTGAATGATTTTCTTGTCTGTAACGAGGATAAAAAACCGCATTTTTTGCGTATAGTTTACGACATCCATTTTTGACAGGCACCAAAGCCGCTAATGCCACTTTAGACTCTAAACCATATTCAATTTTGGGTTTGAAAAATTTCCTAATTGTCAACCCGAATGAATTCCCCGAAAGTTTTCAAATTGGTTTTCAAATCGATGACATACAAGAATCCGGAATGACTCTCGAGGGCTCCAATTTGTATGTCTCAATACTGAGACGATGATGCAATGAACATGTTCCACTGTAGGCAAAAGATCAACACTCCTCTTGTATGTTAGTATGGTAACCGCAGAGAATCTGATAATAAAGCCAACTGATGTTTTCAGCAAAACCAAAACTTTTTAATTATTATTTTTTTCAGTTTTTCAACTGCGATCCAGACGCCGCTTCATTATTTTGGAAACTGAAAACAATGATAAATCGAGAAAAAAGGAAATGATTAAAATTCACTTTTTTGTGCCTATTTGTTTAAGAAGCTTTCAGTGAAGTAAACCAGTTGTCTACCAGTTTTTTTTTCTGTTTTCAGCTGTTTTTTTTTTCTTCAAATTTGGAGTATTTGGAAGATTTGCGTGGACTAGGAGATAGACTCTGAAACCAATTTTTTTGCAATTTTTCTTTACTCTCCTTTTCTCTTCCTACAGCTAAGAAACTACAAACATGTTAAATTTACTTTCTAACCTTCGGGCCCGACAAGTGAGGAATAAAGTTAAGACTTTTTGATTCAGCTGTGTCTTTTTCGATACGTTTTTAGTTTTCTCGAAATGATAAGGGGACCATAAATGGGTTAACTATATGCTGAGAAAGTAATACACATGGCTGATGGCAAAACTAAAAAAAATTATATTACGCGCATTGGATGATTATAAGATTATAAAGTAAAACTTTCATTTTAGGGTAGAATAGCAAAAAATTGCTACTGTGAAACACCTGTGAAAAAAGGACGTGATAAAATAAAACAACGGCTAGACCCCGAGAGGCCCAGAGTTCATATCTGAAGACTGTAGATGTTGCCTTCTTTCCTTACACATGTTTCATAGTCGGGAGTAAAGTACCAAACCAGATGATTGCATAATTTGGACAACTGCAGAGGAATCTGATATGAGAAGCAATAGTTATTTCAAGTGTTGCAGAAAACCAATAGATTTTTTGTGTTTGTCCAGAGTTTAACTTTAATTTTTTCAGTTCCGATCCGGAACCTGCTTAGTTCTAGCGGGACAGTTAAGACCCGGAAAAAAAGACGACAGTGAAATATAAGCTCAACGCCCATTTACACGAGAGAAAAGATGTCATTTCAGTGCAGGTTTGTGAATCTTACCTGTGTAATATTTTAGTTTGAGTGGCAACGAGGATAATTTAGAAATGAGGATAAAAATTGAGTTTACTGTTGTTTAATATAATTGTGACCGAATAATTTATTTATTTTCTGCTGGAGGATAATGAGTGAAAGTGGATTGAAATGAGTGGAGGTGGCGTTTGTAACTATCAATGGTGCTTCACATCTACTGCGGCAGCCGATTGAAAGAGGGCGACTAGTAATAAGAATAATAATAATAATGAGAGGCCACCGAAGCTGATTTGCTACACTGAGAAGCAGAAGAAGGAGAAGAAGGAGAAGAATGGAGCAGGCGCAATGAAGTTAATCGCCAAACAATTCTGCACTTTTAACTGGCTCCCCACAACTCCATCTTTTAAATCCATCCATCTCTCTTTTTATTACCCAAAATCACAAGTCACACAACCCACTCACATCACATCACATCACATCACAGACAGCCACATATCCTCATCAGGTCTCCCTAACAAACACTCTCCGCCAATCACATCCCTCTTCAATTATTCGTTCCTTTCTTTTTCCGAACAGCGAAACTGTCTGCTCCAAATAAAGCAAAGTTTGTTTTGTTTCATTCAATGAATACTACAATTGACTTTCTGCTATTTGAAGATGGCAAACCTACCTTGTACTCTTAAGAAATTATAAAAAAACTTCCAAGATAAAAAGAACGAAAGCTATGGAATAAATTATAAATTGAAAGTGGAATTTGGGTTGTGAGGAGATGTATTTTCTATACTTCTATACTTTCTCTACTAATATTCATAGTGATAAATCATGGCAAAAAGCAACGAAACAAGTTTGTCTTAAAAGATCTTTCTTATAGCAGACAGAAGTTTTTCAATAAGCAAAAAAGAGATGAAATTGAATTTAAAGAAGCTGCCGTTCAGCTGAGCTTACGACATCGCCAGCAGGTCTGCCTGAAGATGAGAAATTGTTTTGCGGCCAAATTGGACATGTTTAGAACAACCCAGTTTCGGAGAACCAGTCCTTCAGCGCTCCAACTGCCCTGAAAATTGCTTCAATTTTTCACTGGACATCACATTCATATTGAAAAAGTAAAGTGTTCCTTTCTTTTCCACATCTTCCCTCTCAAGGAATACCTATTAGTGAGCGATGCACTTTGCTTCGAAATTAGTGGTACTAGAAGGAACATCAACTTGCCACCTTTCAGTTGAAAACACAATTTCGTGCCAAGAATATTTTCCCTCTCAAGGAATACCTATTAGTGAGCGATGCACTTTGCTTCGAAATTAGTGGTACTAGAAGGAACATCAACTTGCCACCTTTCAGTTGAAAACACAATTTCGTGCCAAGAATCTTTTACCTCTCAAGGAATACCTAATAGTGAGCGATGCACTTTGCTTCGAAATTAGTGGTACTAGAAGGAACATCAACTTGCCACCTTTCAGTTGAAAACACAATTTCGTGCCAAGAATCTTTTCCCTCTCAAGGAATACCTAATAGTGAGCGATGCACTTTGCTTCGAAATTAGTGGTACTAGAAGGAACATCAACTTGCCACCTTTCAGTTGAAAACACATTTTCGTGCCAAGAATCTTTTCCCTCTCAAGGAATACCTATTAGTGAGCGATGCACTTTCCTTCGAAATTAGTGGTACTAGAAGGAACATCAACTTGCGACCTTTCAGTTGAAAACACAATTTCGTGCCAAGAATCTTTTCCCTCTCAAGGAATACCTATTAGTGAGCGATGCACTTTGCTCCGAAATTAGTGGTACTAGAAGGAACATCAACTTGCCACCTTTCAGCTGAAAACACAATTTCGTGCCAAGAATCTTTTCCCTCTCAAGGAATACCTAATAGTGAGCGATGCACTTTGCTTCGAAATTAGTGGTACTAGAAGGAACATCAACTTGCCACCTTTCAGTTGAAAACACAATTTCGTGCCAAGAATCTTTTCCCTCTCAAGGAATACCTATTAGTGAGCGATGCACTTTGCTTCGAAATTAGTGGTACTAGAAGGAACATCAACTTGCCACCTTTCAGTTGAAAACACAATTTCGTGCCAAGAATCTTTTCCCTCTCAAGGATTACCTAATAGTGAGCGATGCACTTTGCTTCGAAATTAGTGGTACTAGAAGGAACATCAACTTGCCACCTTTCAGTTGAAAACACAATTTCGTGCCAAGAATCTTTTCCCTCTCAAGGAATACCTATTAGTGAGCGATGCACTTTGCTTCAAAATTAGTGGTACTAGAAGGAACATCAACTTGCCACCTTTCAGTTGAAAACACAATTCCGTGCCAAGAATCTTTTCCCTCGCAAGGAATACCTATTAGTGAGCGATGCACTTTGCTTCGAAATTAGTGGTACTAGAAGGAAAATCAACTTGCCACCTTTCAGTTGAAAACCCAATTTCGAGCCAAGAATATTTTCCCTCTCAAGGAATACCTATTAGTGAGCGATGCACTTTGCTTCGAAATTAGTGGTACTAGAAGGAACATCAACTTGCCATCTTTCAGTTGAAAACACAATTTCGTGCCAAGAATCTTTTCCCTCTCAAGGAATACCTATTAGTGAGCGATGCACTTTGCTTCGAAATTAGTGGTACTAGAAGGAACATCAACTTGCCACCTTTCAGTTGAAAACACAATTTCGTGCCAAGAATGTTTTCCCTCTCAAGGAATACCTATTAGTGAGCGATGCACTTTGCTTCGAAATTAGTGGTACTAGAAGGAACATCAACTTGCCACCTTTCAGCTGAAAACACAATTTTGTGCCAAGAATCTTTTCCCTCTCAAAAAATACCTATTAGTGAGGGTTGCACTTTGCTTCGAAATTAGTGATACTAGAAGGAACATCAACTTGCCACCTTTCAGTTGAAAACACAATTTCAAGCAAAGAATCTTTTCCCTCTCAAGGATTACCCATTAGTGAGCGATGCACTTTGCTTCGAAATTAGTGGTACTAGAAGGAACATCAACTTGCCACCTTTCAGTTGAAAAAACAATTTCGTGCCAAGAATCTTTTCCCTCTCAAGGAATACCTATAAGTGAGCGCTGCACTTTGCTTCGAAATTAGTGGTACTAGAAGGAACATCAACTTGCCACCTTTCAGTTGAAAACACAATTTCGTGCCAAGAATCTTTTCCCTCTCCAAGAATACCTATAAGTGAGCGATGCACTTTGCTTCGAAATTAGTGGTACTAGAAGGAACATCAATTTGCCACCTTTCAGTTGACAACACAATTTCGTGCCAAGAATCTTTTCCCACTCAAGGAATACCCATTAGTGAGCGATGCACTTTGCTTCGAAATTAGTGGTACTAGAAGGAACATCAACTTGCCACCTTTCAGTTGAAAAAACAATTTCGTGCCAAGAATCTTTTCCCTCTCAAGGAATACCTATAAGTGAGCGATGCACTTTGCTTCGAAATTAGTGGTACTAATAGGAACATCAACTTGCCACCTTTCAGTTGAAAACACAATTTCGTGCCAAGAATCTTTTCCCTCTCAAGGAATACCTATTAGTGAGCGATGCACTTTGCTTCAAAATTAGTGGTACTAGAATAAACATCAACTTGCCACCTTTCAGTTGAAAACACAATTTCGTGCCAAGAATCTTTTCCCTCTCAAGGAATACCTATTAGTGAGCGATGCACTTTGCTTCGAAATTAGTGGTATTAGAAGGAACATCAACTTGCCACCTTTCAGTTGAAAACCCAATTTCGAGCCAAGAATCATTTCCCTCTCAAGGAAAACCTATTAGTGAGCGATGCACTTTGCTTCGAAATTAGTGGTACTAGAAGGACCATCAACTTGCCACATTTCAGTTGAAAACACAATTTTGTGCCAAATATCTTTTCCCTCTCAAGGAGTACTTGTTACTGAGCGATGCACTTTGCTTCGAAATTAGTGGTACTAAAAGGAATATCAACTTGCCACCTTTCAGTTGAAAACACAATTTCGTGCCAAGAATCTTTTCCCTCTCAAGGAATACCTATAAGTGAGCGATGCACTTTGCTTCGAAATTAGTGGTACTAAAAGGAACATCAAGTTGCCACCTTTCAGTTGAAAAAACAATTTCGTGCCAAGAATCTTTTCCCTCTCAAGGAATACCTATAAGTGAGCGATGCACTTTGCTTCGAAATTAGTGGTACTAATAGGAACATCAACTTGCCACCTTTCAGTTGAAAACAATTTCGTGCCAAGAATCTTTTCCCTCTCAAGGAATACCTATTAGTGTGCGATGCACTTTGCTTCAAAATTAGTGGTACTAGAATAAACATCAACTTGCCACCTTTCTGTTGAAAACACAATTTCGTGCCAAGAATCTTTTCCCTCTCAAGGAATACCTATTAGTGAGCGATGCACTTTGCTTCGAAATTAGCGGTATTAGAAGGAACATCAACTTGCCACCTTTCAGTTGAAAAGCCAATTTCGAGCCAAGAATCTTTTCCCTCTCAAGGAATACCTATTAGTGAGCGATGCACTTTGCTTCAAAATTAGTGGTACTAGAAGGAACATCAATTTGCCACCTTTCAGTTGAAAACACAATTTCAAGCCAAGAACCTTTTCCCTCTCAAGGATTACCCATTAGTGAGCGATGCACTTTGCTTCGAAATTAGTGGTACTAGAAGGAACATCAACTTGCCACCTTTCAGTTGAAAAAACAATTTCGAGCCAAGAATCTTTTCCCTCTCAAGGAATACCTATTAGTGAGCGATGCACTTTGCTTCGAAATTAGTGGTACTAGAAGGAACATCAACTTG
This sequence comes from Symsagittifera roscoffensis, assembly GCF_963678635.1. NCBI lineage: Eukaryota > Metazoa > Xenacoelomorpha > Acoela > Convolutidae > Symsagittifera > Symsagittifera roscoffensis. The sequence continues at coordinate 156,810 of NC_087063.1, read as the reverse complement.
CCACATTTCAGTTGAAAACACAATTTCGTGCCAAATATCTTTTCCCTCTCAAGGAATACCTATTAGTGAGCGATGCACTTTGCTTCGAAATTAGTGGTACTAGAAGGAACATCAACTTGCCACCTTTCAATTGAAAAAACAATTTCGTGCCAAGAATCTTTTCCCTCTCAAGGAATACCTATTAGTGAGCGATGCACTTTGCTTCGAAATTAGTGGTACTAGAAGGAACATCATCTTGCCACCTTTCAATTGAAAACACAATTTCGTGCCAAGAATCTTTTCCCTCTCAAGGAATAACTATTAGTGAGATTTGCACTTTGCGTCGAAATTAGTGGTACTAGAAAGAACATCAACATGCCATCTTTCAGTTGAAAACACAATTTCAAGCCAAGAATCTTTTCCCTCTCAAGGATTACCCATTAGTGAGCGATGCACTTTGCTTCGAAATTAGTGGTACTAGAAGGAACATCAACTTGCCACCTTTCAGTTGAAAAAACAATTTCGTGCCAAGAATCTTTTCCCTCTCAAGGAATACCTATAAGTGAGCGATGCACTTTGCTTCGAATTTAGTGGTACTAGAAGGAACATCAACTTGCCACCTTTCAGTTGAAAACACAATTCGTGCCAAGAATCTTTTCCCTCTCAAGGTATACCTATAGGTGAGCGATGCACTTTGCTTCGAAATTAGTGGTACTAAAAGGAACATCAACTTGCCACCTTTCAGTTGAAAACACAATTTCGTGCCAATAATCTTTTCCATTTCAAGGAATACCTATTAGTGAGCGATGCACTTTGCTTCGAAATTAGTGGTACTAGAAGGAACATCAACTTGCCACCTTTCAATTGAAAACACAATTTCGTGCCAAGAATCTTTTCCCTCTCAAGGAATAACTATTAGTGAGATTTGCACTTTGCGTCGAAATTAGTGGTACTAGAAGGAACATCAACTTGCCACCTTTCAGTTGAAAACACAATTTCAAGCCAAGAATCTTTTCCCTCTCAAGGATTACCCATTAGTGAGCGATGCACTTTGCTTCGAAATTAGTGGTACTAGAAGGAACATCAACTTGCCACCTTTCAGTTGAAAAAATAATTTTGTGCCAAGAATCTTTTTCCTCTCAAGGAATACCTATAAGTGAGCGATGCACTTTGCTTCGAAATTAGTGGTACTAGAAGGAACATCAACTTGCCACCTTTCAGTTGAAAACACAATTCGAGCCAAGAATCTTTTCCCTCTCAAGGTATACCTATAAGTGAGCGATGCACTTTGCTTCGAAATTAGTGGTACTAGAAGGAACATCAACTTGCCACCTTTCAGTTGAAAACACAATTTCGTGCCAAGAATCTTTTCCATTTCAAGGAATACCTATTAGTGAGCGATGCACTTTGCTTCGAAATTAGTGGTACTAGAAGGAACATCAACTTGCCACCTTTCAGTTGAAAAAACAATTTCGTGCCAAGAATCTTTTCCCTCTCAAGGAATACCTATAAGTGAGCGATGCAATTTGCTTCGAAATTAGTGGTACTAGAAGGAACATCAACTTGTCACCTTTCAGTTGAAAACACAATTCGTGCCAAGAATCTTTTCCCTCTCAAGGTATACCTATAAGTGAGCGATGCACTTTGCTTCGAAATTAGTGGTACTAGAAGGAACATCAACTTGCCACCTTTCAGTTGAAAACACAATTTCGTGCCAAGAATCTTTTCCATCTCAAGGAATACCTATTAGTGAGCGATGCACTTTGCTTCGAAATTAGTGGTACTAGAAGGAACATCAACTTGCCACCTTTCAGTTGAAAACACAGTTCGTGCCAAGAATCTTTTCCCTCTCAAGGAATATCTATTAGTGAGCGATGCACTTTACTTCGAAATTAGTGGTATTAGAAGGAACATCAACTTGCCACCTTTCAGTTGAAAACACAATTTCAAGCCAAGAATCTTTTCCCTCTCAAGGAATACCTATTAGTGAGCGATGCACTTTGCTTCGAAATTAGTGGTACTAGAAGGAACATCAACTTGCCACCTTTCAGTTGAAAACACAATTTCGTGCCAAGAATCTTTTCCCTCTCAAGGAATACCTATTAGTGAGCGATGCACTTTGCTTCGAAATTAGTGGTATTAGAAGGAACATCAACTTGCCACCTTTCAGTTGAAAACCCAATTTCGAGCCAAGAATCTTTTCCCTCTCAAGGAATACCTATTAGTGAGCGATGCACTTTGCTTCAAAATTAGTGGTACTAGAATAAACATCAACTTGCCACCTTTCAGTTGAAAACACAATTTCGGGCCAAGAATTTTTTCCCTCTCAAGGATTACCCATTAGTGAGCGATGCACTTTGCTTCGAAGTTAGTGGTACTAGAAGGAACATCAACTTGCCACCTTTCAGTTGAAAACACAATTCGTGCCAAGAATCTTTTCCCTCTCAAGGAATACCTATCAGTGAGCGATGCACTTTACTTCGAAATTAGTGGTATTAGAAGGAACATCAACTTGCCACCTTTCAGTTGAAAACACAATTTCAAGCCAAGAATCTTTTCCCTCTCAAGGAATACCTATTAGTGAGCGATGCACTTTGCTTCGAAATTAGTGGTACTAGAAGGAACATCAACTTGCCACCTTTCAGTTGAAAACACAATTTCAAGCCAAGAATCTTTTCCCTCTCAAGGAATACCTATTAGTGAGCGATGCACTTTGCTTCGAAATTAGTGGTACTAGAAGGAACATCAACTTGCCACCTTTCAGTTGAAAACACAATTTCGTGCCAAGAATCTTTTCCCTCTCAAGGAATACCTATTAGTGAGCGATGCACTTTGCTTGGAAATTAGTGGTATTAGAAGGAACATCAACTTGCCACCTTTCAGTTGAAAACACAATTGCGTGCCAAGAATCTTTTCCCTCTCAAGGAATACCTATCAGTGAGCGATGCACTTTACTTCGAAATTAGTGGTATTAGAAGGAACATCAACTTGCCACCTTTCAGTTGAAAACACAATTTCAAGCCAAGAATCTTTTCCCTCTCAAGAAATACCTATTAGTGAGCGATGCACTTTGCTTCGAAATTAGTGGTACTAGAAGGAACATCAACTTGCCACCTTTCAGTTGAAAACCCAATTTCGAGCCAAGAATCTTTTCCCTCTCAAGGAATACCTATTAGTGAGCGATGCACTTTGCTTCAAAAATAGTGGTACTAGAAGGAACATCAACTTGCCACCTTTCAGTTGAAAACACAATCTCGTGCCAAGAATATTTTCCCCCTCAAGGAATACCTATTAGTGAGCGATGCACTTTGCTTCGAAATTAGTGGTACTAGAAGGAACATCAACTTGCCACCTTTCAGTTGAAAACACAATTTCGTGCCAAGAATCTTTTCCTTCTCAAGGAATACCTATTAGTGAGCGATGCACTTTGCTTCGAAATTAGTGGTACTAGAAGGAACATCAACTTGCCACCTTTCAGTTGAAAACACAATTTCGTGCCAAGAATCTTTTCCCTCTCAAGGAATACCTATTAGTGAGCGATGCACTTTGCTTCGAAATTAGTGGTACTAGAAGGAACATCAACTTGCCACCTTTCAGCTGAAAACACAATTTTGTGCCAAGAATCTTTTCCCTCTCAAGAAATACCTATTAGTGAGGGTTGCACTTTGCTTCGAAATTAGTGGTACTAGAAGGAACATCAACTTGCCACCTTTCAGTTGAAAACACAATTTCAAGCCAAGAATCTTTTCCCTCTCAAGGATAACCCATTAGTGAGCGATGCACTTTGCTTCGAAATTAGTGGTACTAGAAGGAACATCAACTTGCCACCTTTCAGTTGAAAAAACAATTTCGTGCCAAGAATCTTTTCCCTCTCAAGGAATACCTATAAGTGAGAGATGCACTTTGCTTCGAAATTAATGGTACTAGAAGGAACATCAACTTGCCACCTTTCAGTTGAAAACACAATTTCGTGCCAAGAATCTTTTCCCTCTCAAGGAATACCTATAAGTGAGCGATGCACTTAGCTTCGAAATTAGTGGTACTAGAAGGAACATCAATTTGCCACCTTTCAGTTGAAAACACAATTTCGTGCCAAGAATCTTTTCCCACTCAAGGATTACCCATTAGTGAGCGATGCATTTTGCTTCGAAATTAGTGGTATTAGAAGGAACATCAACTTGCGACCTTTCAGTTGAAAAAGCAATTTCGTGCCAAGAATCTTTTCCCTCTCAAGGAATACCTATTAGTGAGCGATGCACTTTGCTTCGAAATTAGTGGTACTAATAGGAAAATCAACTTGCCACCTTTCAGTTGAAAACACAATTTCGTGCCAAGAATCTTTTCCCTCTCAAGGAATACCTATTAGTGAGCGATGCACTTTGCTTCAAAATTAGTGGTACTAGAATAAACATCAACTTGCCACCTTTCAGTTGAAAACACAATTTCGTGCCAAGAATCTTTTCCCTCTCAAGGAATACCTATTAGTGAGCGATGCACTTTGCTTCGAAATTAGTGGTATTAGAAGGAACATCAATTTGCCACCTTTCAGTTGAAAACCCAATTTCGAGCCAAGAATCTTTTCCCTCTCAAGGAATACCTATTAGTGAGCGATGCACTTTGCTTCGAAATTAGTGGTACTAGAAGGAACATCAACTTGCCACATTTCAGTTGAAAACACAATTTCGTGCCAAATATCTTTTCCCTCTCAAAGAATACCTATTAGTGAGCGATGCACTTTGCTTCGAAATTAGTGGTACTAAAAGGAACATCAACTTGCCACCTTTCAGTTGAAAAATCAATTTCGTGCCAAGAATCTTTTCCCTCTCAAGGAATAACTATTAGTAAGCGATGCACTTTGCTTCGAAATTAGTGGTACTAGAAGGAACATCAACTTGCCACCTTTCAGTTGAAATTACAATTTCGTGCAAGAATCTTTTCCCTCTCAAGGAATACCTATTAGTGAGGGTTGCACTTTGCTTCGAAATTAGTGGTACTAGAAGGAACATCAACTTGCCACCTTTCAGTTGAAAACACAATTTCAAGCCAAGAATCTTTTCCATCTCAAGGATTACCCATTAGTGAGCGATGCACTTTGCTTCGAAATTAGTGGTACTAGAAGGAACATCAACTTGCCACCTTTCAGGTGAATAAACAATTTCGTGCCAAGAATCTTTTCCCTCTCAAGGAATACCTATAAGTGAGCGATGCACTTTGCTTCGAAATTAGTGTTACTAGAAGGAACATCAACTTGCCACCTTTCAGTTGAAAACACAATTTCGTGCCAAGAATCTTTTCCATCTCAAGGAATACCTATTAGTGAGCGATGCACTTTGCTTCGAAAATAGTGGTACTAGAAGGAACATCAACTTGCCACCTTTCAGTTGAAAACACAATTCGTGCCAAGAATCTTTTCCCTCTCAAGGAATACCTATTAGTGAGCGATGCACTTTACTTCGAAATTAGTGGTATTAGAAGGAACATCAACTTGCCACCTTTCAGTTGAAAACACAATTTCAAGCCAAGAATCTTTTCCCTCTCAAGGAATACCTAATAGTGAGCGATGCACTTTGCTTCGAAAATAGTGGTACTAGAAGGAACATCAACTTGCCACCTTTCAGTTGAAAACACAATTCGTGCCAAGAATCTTTTCCCTCTCAAGGAATACCTATTAGTGAGCGATGCACTTTACTTCGAAATTAATGGTATTAGAAGGAACATCAACTTGCCACCTTTCAGTTGAAAACACAATTTCGTGCCAAGAATCTTTTCCATCTCAAGGAATACCTATTAGTGAGCGATGCACTTTGCTTCGAAAATAGTGGTACTAGAAGGAACATCAACTTGCCACCTTTCAGTTGAAAACACAATTCGTGCCAAGAATCTTTTCCCTCTCAAGGAATACCTATTAGTGAGCGATGCACTTTACTTCGAAATTAGTGGTATTAGAAGGAACATCAACTTGCCACCTTTCAGTTGAAAACACAATTTCAAGCCAAGAATCTTTTCCCTCTCAAGGAATACCTAATAGCGAGCGATGCACTTTGCTTCGAAATTAGTGGTACTAGAAGGAACATCAACTTGCCACCTTTCAGTTGAAAACACAATTTCGTGCCAAGAATCTTTTCCCTCTCAAGGAATAAATATTGATGAGCGATGCACTTTGCTTCGAAATTAGTGGTACTAGAAGGAACATCAACTTGTCACCTTTCAGTTGAAAACACAATTTCGTGCCAAGAATCTTTTCCCTCTCAAGGAATACCTATTAGTGAGCGATGCACTTTGCTTCGAAAATAGTGGTACTAGAAGGAACATCAACTTGCCACCTTTCAGTTGAAAACACAATTCGTGCCAAGAATCTTTTCCCTCTCAAGGAATACCTATTAGTGAGCGATGCACTTTACTTCGAAATTAGTGGTATTAGAAGGAACATCAACTTGCCACCTTTCAGTTGAAAACACAATTTCAAGCCAAGAATCTTTTCCCTCTCAAGGAATACCTAATAGTGAGCGATGCACTTTGCTTCGAAATTAGTGGTACTAGAAGGAACATCAACTTGCCACCTTTCAGTTGAAAACACAATTTCGTGCCAAGAATCTTTTCCCTCTCAAGGAATACATATTGATGAGCGATGCACTTTGCTTCGAAATTAGTGGTACTAGAAGGAACATCAACTTGTCACCTTTCAGTTGAAAACACAATTTCGTGCCAAGAATCTTTTCCCTCTCAAGGAATACCTATTAGTGAGCGATGCACTTTGCTTCGAAATTAGTGGTACTAGAAGGAACATCAACTTGCCACCTTTCAGTTGAAAACACAATTTCAAGCCAAGAATCTTTTCCCTCTCAAGGAATACCTGTTAGTGAGCGATGCACTTTACTTCGAAATTAGTGGTACTAGAAGGAACATCAACTTGCCACCTTTCAGTTGAAAACACAATTTCGTGCCAAGAATCTTTTCCCTCTCAAGGAATAACTATTAGTGAGCGATGCACTTTGCTTCGAAATTAGTGGTACTAGAAGGAACATCAACTTGCCACCTTTCAGTTGAAAACACAGTTTCGTGCCAACAATTTTTTCCCTCTCAAGGAATACCTATTAGTGTGCGATGCACTTTGCTTCGAAAATAGTGGTACTAGAAGGAACATCAACTTGCCACCTTTTGTTGAAAACACAATTTCAAGCCAAAAATCTTTTCCCTCTCAAGGAATACCTATTAGTGAGCGATGCGTTTTGCTTCGAAATTAGTGGTACTAGAAGGAACATCAACTTGCCACCTCTCAGTTGAAAACACAATTTCGTGCCAAGAATCTTTTCCCTCTCAAGGAATACCTATTAGTGAGCGATGCACTTTACTTCAAAATAAGTGGTACTAGAAGGAACATCAACTTGCCACCTTTCAGTTGAAAACATAATTTCGTGCCAAGAATCTTTTCCCTCTCAAGGAATACCTATTAGTGAGCGATGCGCTTTGCTTCGAAATTAGTGGTACTAGAAGGAACATCAACTTGCCACCTTTCAGTTGAAAACACAATCTCGTGCCAAGAATATTTTCCCCCTCAAGGAATACCTATTAGTGAGCGATGCACTTTGCTTCGAAATTAGTGGTACTAGAAGGAACATCAACTTGCCACCTTTCAGTTGAAAACACAACTTCAAGCCAAGAATCTTCTCCCTCTCAAGGAATACCTATTAGTGAGCGATGCACTTTGCTTTAAAGTTAGTGGTACTAGAAGCAACATCAACTTGCCACCTTTCAGTTGAAAACACATTTCGTGCCAAGAATCTTTTCCCTCTCAAGGAATACCTATTAGTGAGCGATGCACTTTGTTTCGAAATTAGTGGTACTAGAAGGAACATCAACTTGCCACCTTTCAGTTGAAAACACAATTTCAAGCCAAGAATCTTTTACCTCTCAAGGAATACCTATTAGTGAGCGATGCACACTTTAATTCGAAATCAGTGGTACTAGACGGAACATCAACTTGCCACCTTTCAGTTGAAAACACAATTTCGTGCCAACAATCTTTTCCCTCTCAAGGAATACCTATTAGTGAGCGATGCACTTTGCTTCGAAATTAGTGGTACTTGAAGGAACATCAACTTGCCACCTTTCAGTTGAAAACACAATTTCGTGCCAAGAATCTTTTCCCTCTCAAGGAATAACTATTAGTGAGCGATGCACTTTGCTTCGAAATTAGTGGTACTAGAAGGAACATCAACTTGCCACCTTTCAGTTGAAAACACAGTTTTGTGCCAACAATTTTTTCCCTCTCAAGAAATACCTATTAGTGTGCGATGCACTTTGCTTCGAAAATAGTGGTACTAGAAGGAACATCAACTTGCCACCTTTTGTTGAAAACACAATTTCAAGCCAAAAATTTTTTCCCTCTCAAGGAATACCTATTAGTGAGCGATGCACTTTGCTTCGAAATTAGTGGTACTAGAAGGAACATCAACTTGCCACCTCTCAGTTGAAAACACAATTTCGTGCCAAGAATCTTTTCCCTCTCAAGGAATACCTATTAGTGAGCGATGCACTTTACTTCAAAATAAGTGGTACTAGAAGGAACATCAACTTGCCACCTTTCAGTTGAAAACATAATTTCGTGCCAAGAATCTTTTCCCTCTCAAGGAATACCTATTAGTGAGCGATGCACTTTGCTTCGAAATTAGTGGTACTAGAAGGAACATCAACTTGCCACCTTTCAGTTGAAAACACAATCTCGTGCCAAGAATATTTTCCCCCTCAAGGAATACCTATTAGTGAGCGATGCACTTTGCTTCGAAATTAGTGGTACTAGAAGGAACATCAACTTGCAACCTTTCAGTTGAAAACACAACTTCAAGCCAAGAATCTTTTCCCTCTCAAGGAATACCTATCAGTGAGCGATGCACTTTACTTCGAAATTAGTGGTACTAGAAGGAACATCAACTTGCCACCTTTCAGTTGAAAACACAATTTCGTGCCAACAATCTTTTCCCTCTCAAGGAATACCTATTAGTGAGCGATGCACTTTGCTTCGAAATTAGTGGTACTAGAAGGAACATCAACTTGCCACCTTTCAGTTGAAAACACAATTTCGTGCCAAGAATCTTTTCCCTCTCAAGGAATAACTATTAGTGAGCGATGCACTTTGCTTCGAAATTAGTGGTACTAGAAGGAACATCAACTTGCCACCTTTCAGTTGAAAACACAGTTTCGTGCCAACAATTTTTTCCCTCTCAAGGAATACCTATTAGTGTGCGATGCACTTTGCTTCGAAAATAGTGGTACTAGAAGGAACATCAACTTGCCACCTTTTGTTGAAAACACAATCTCGTGCCAAGAATATTTTCCCCCTCAAGGAATACCTATTAGTGAGCGATGCACTTTGCTTCGAAATTAGTGGTACTAGAAGGAACATCAACTTGCCACCTCTCAGTTGAAAACACAATTTCGTGCCAAGAATCTTTTCCCTCTCAAGGAATACCTATTAGTGAGCGATGCACTTTACTTCAAAATAAGTGGTACTAGAAGGAACATCAACTTGCCACCTTTCAGTTGAAAACATAATTTCGTGCCAAGAATCTTTTCCCTCTCAAGGAATACCTATTAGTGAGCGATGCGCTTTGCTTCGAAATTAGTGGTACTAGAAGGAACATCAACTTGCCACCTTTCAGTTGAAAACACAATCTCGTGCCAAGAATATTTTCCCCCTCAAGGAATACCTATTAGTGAGCGATGCACTTTGCTTCGAAATTAGTGGTACTAGAAGGAACATCAACTTGCCACCTTTCAGTTGAAAACACAACTTCAAGCCAAGAATCTTCTCCCTCTCAAGGAATACCTATTAGTGAGCGATGCACTTTGCTTTAAAGTTAGTGGTACTAGAAGGAACATCAACTTGCCACCTTTCAGTTGAAAACACATTTCGTGCCAAGAATCTTTTCCCTCTCAAGGAATACCTATTAGTGAGCGATGCACTTTGTTTCGAAATTAGTGGTACTAGAAGGAACATCAACTTGCCACCTTTCAGTTGAAAACACAATTTCAAGCCAAGAATCTTTTACCTCTCAAGGAATACCTATTAGTGAGCGATGCACACTTTACTTCGAAATCAGTGGTACTAGACGGAACATCAACTTGCCACCTTTCAGTTGAAAACACAATTTCGTGCCAACAATCTTTTCCCTCTCAAGGAATACCTATTAGTGAGCGATGCACTTTGCTTCGAAATTAGTGGTACTTGAAGGAACATCAACTTGCCACCTTTCAGTTGAAAACACAATTTCGTGCCAAGAATCTTTTCCCTCTCAAGGAATAACTATTAGTGAGCGATGCACTTTGCTTCGAAATTAGTGGTACTAGAAGGAACATCAACTTGCCACCTTTCAGTTGAAAACACAGTTTCGTGCCAACAATTTTTTCCCTCTCAAGAAATACCTATTAGTGTGCGATGCACTTTGCTTCGAAAATAGTGGTACTAGAAGGAACATCAACTTGCCACCTTTTGTTGAAAACACAATTTCAAGCCAAAAATCTTTTCCCTCTCAAGGAATACCTATTAGTGAGCGATGCACTTTGCTTCGAAATTAGTTGTACTAGAAGGAACATCAACTGGCCACCTCTCAGTTGAAAACACAATTTCGTGCCAAGAATCTTTTCCCTCTCAAGGAATACCTATTAGTGAGCGATGCACTTTACTTCAAAATAAGTGGTACTAGAAGGAACATCAACTTGCCACCTTTCAGTTGAAAACATAATTTCGTGCCAAGAATCTTTTCCCTCTCAAGGAATACCTATTAGTGAGCGATGCACTTTGCTTCGAAATTAGTGGTACTAGAAGGAACATCAACTTGCCACCTTTCAGTTGAAAACACAATCTCGTGCCAAGAGTATTTTCCCCCTCAAGGAATACCTATTAGTGAGCGATGCACTTTGCTTCGAAATTAGTGGTACTAGAAGGAACATCAACTTGCAACCTTTCAGTTGAAAACACAACTTCAAGCCAAGAATCTTTTCCCTCTCAAGGAATACCTATCAGTGAGCGATGCACTTTACTTCCAAATTAGTGGTACTAGAAGGAACATCAACTTGCCACCTTTCAGTTGAAAACACAATTTCGTGCCAACAATCTTTTCCCTCTCAAGGAATACCTATTAGTGAGCGATGCACTTTGCTTCGAAATTAGTGGTAATTGAAGGAACATCAACTTGCCACCTTTCAGTTGAAAACACAATTTCGTGCCAAGAATCTTTTCCCTCTCAAGGAATAACTATTAGTGAGCGATGCACTTTGCTTCGAAATTAGTGGTACTAGAAGGAACATCAACTTGCCACCTTTCAGTTGAAAACACAGTTTCGTGCCAACAATTTTTTCCCTCTCAAGGAATACCTATTAGTGTGCGATGCACTTTGCTTCGAAAATAGTACTAGAAGGAACATCAACTTGCAACCTTTCAGTTGAAAACACAACTTCAAGCCAAAAATCTTTTCCCTCTCAAGGAATACCTATTAGTGAGCGATGCACTTTGCTTCGAAATTAGTGGTAATTGAAGGAACATCAACTTGCCACCTTTCAGTTGAAAACACAATCTCGTGCCAAGAATATTTTCCCCCTCAAGGAATACCTATTAGTGAGCGATGCACTTTGCTTCGAAATTAGTGGTACTAGAAGGAACATCAACTTGCAACCTTTCAGTTGAAAACACAATTTCGTGCCAAGAATCTTTTCCCTCTCAAGGAATACCTATCAGTGAGCGATGCACTTTGCTTCGAAATTAGTGGTACTTGAAGGAACATCAACTTGCCACCTTTCAGTTGAAAACACAATTTCGTGCCAAGAATCTTTTCCCTCTCAAGGAATACCTATTAGTGAGCGATGCTTTTTACTTCAAAATAAGTGGTACTAGAAGGAACATCAACTTGCCACCTTTCAGTTGAAAACATAATTTCGTGCCAAGAATCTTTTCCCTCTCAAGGAATACCTATTAGTGAGGGATGCACTTTGCTTCGAAATTAGTGGTACTAGAAGGAACATCAACTTGCCACCTTTCAGTTGAAAACACAATCTCGTGCCAAGAATATTTTCCCCCTCAAGGAATACCTATTAGTGAGCGATGCACTTTGCTTCGAAATTAGTGGTACTAGAAGGAACATCAACTTGCAACCTTTCAGTTGAAAACACAACTTCAAGCCAAGAATCTTTTCCCTCTCAAGGAATACCTATTAGTGAGCGATGCACTTTGCTTCGAAGTTAGTGGTACTAGAAGGAACATCAACTTGCCACCTTTCAGTTGAAAACACAATTTCGTGCCAAGAATCTTTTCCCTCTCAAGGAATACCTATCAGTGAGCGATGCACTTTACTTCGAAATTAGTGGTACTAGAAGGAACATCAACTTGCCACCTTTCAGTTGAAAACACAATTTCGTGCCAACAATCTTTTCCCTCTCAAGGAATACCTATTAGTGAGCGATGCACTTTGCTTCGAAATTAGTGGTACTTGAAGGAACATCAACTTGCCACCTTTCAGTTGAAAACACAATTTCGTGCCAAGAATCTTTTCCCTCTCAAGGAATAACTATTAGTGAGCGATGCACTTTGCTTCGAAATTAGTGGTACTAGAAGGAACATCAACTTGCCACCTTTCAGTTGAAAACACAGTTTCGTGCCAACAATTTTTTCCCTCTCAAGGAATACCTATTAGTGTGCGATGCACTTTGCTTCGAAAATAGTGGTACTAGAAGGAACATCAACTTGCCACCTTTCAGTTGAAAACACAACTTCAAGCCAAGAATCTTTTCCCTCTCAAGGAATACCTATTAGTGAGCGATGCACTTTGCTTCGAAGTTAGTGGTACTAGAAGGAACATCAGTTTGCCACCTTTCAGTTGAAAACACAATTTCGTGCCAAGAATCTTTTCCCTCTCAAGGAATACCTATCAGTGAGCGATGCACTTTACTTCGAAATTAGTGGTACTAGAAGGAACATCAACTTGCCACCTTTCAGTTGAAAACACAATTTCGTGCCAACAATCTTTTCCCTCTCAAGGAATACCTATTAGTGAGCGATGCACTTTGCTTCGAAATTAGTGGTACTTGAAGGAATATCAACTTGCCACCTTTCAGTTGAAAACACAATTTCGTGCCAAGAATCTTTTCCCTCTCAAGGAATAACTATTAGTGAGCGATGCACTTTGCTTCGAAATTAGTGGTACTAGAAGGAACATCAACTTGCCACCTTTCAGTTGAAAACACAGTTTCGTGCCAACAATTTTTTCCCTCTCAAGGAATACCTATTAGTGTGCGATGCACTTTGCTTCGAAAATAGTGGTAATAGAAGGAACATCAACTTGCCACCTTTTAGTTAAAAACACAATTTCAAGCCAAAAATCTTTTCCCTCTCAAGGAATACCTATTAGTGAGCGATGCACTTTGCTTCGAAATTAGTGGTACTAGAAGGAACATCAACTTGCAACCTTTCAGTTGAAAACACAACTTCAAGCCAAGAATCTTTTCCCTCTCAAGGAATACCTATTAGTGAGCGATGCACTTTGCTTCGAAGTTAGTGGTACTAGAAGGAACATCAACTTGCCACCTTTCAGTTGAAAACACAATTTCGTGCCAAGAATCTTTTCCCTCTCAAGGAATACCTATCAGTGAGCGATGCACTTTACTTTGAAATTAGTGGTACTAGAAGGAACATCAACTTGCCACCTTTCAGTTGAAAACACAATTTCGTGCCAACAATCTTTTCCCTCTCGAGGAATACCTATTAGTGAGCGATGCACTTTGCTTCGAAATTAGTGGTACTTGAAGGAACATCAACTTGCCACCTTTCAGTTGAAAACACAATCTCGTGCCAAGAATATTTTCCCCCTCAAGGAATACCTATTAGTGAGCGATGCACTTTGCTTCGAAATTAGTGGTACTAGAAGGAACATCAACTTGCCACCTTTTAGTTGAAAACACAATTTCAAGCCAAAAATCTTTTCCCTCTCAAGGAATACCTATTGGTGAGCGATGCACTTTGCTACGAAATTAGTGGTACTAGAAGGAACATCAACTTGCAACCTTTCAGTTGAAAACACAACTTCAAGCCAAGAATCTTTTCCCTCTCAAGGAATACCTATTAGTGAGCGATGCACTTTGCTTCGAAGTTAGTGGTACTAGAAGGAACATCAACTTGCCACCTTTCAGTTGAAAACACAATTTCGTGCCAAGAATCTTTTCCCTCTCAAGGAATACCTATCAGTGAGCGATGCACTTTACTTTGAAATTAGTGGTACTAGAAGGAACATCAACTTGCCACCTTTCAGTTGAAAACACAATTTCGTGCCAACAATCTTTTCCCTCTCGAGGAATACCTATTAGTGAGCGATGCACTTTGCTTCGAAATTAGTGGTACTTGAAGGAACATCAACTTGCCACCTTTCAGTTGAAAACACAGTTTCGTGCCAACAATTTTTTCCCTCTCAAGGAATACCTATTAGTGTGCGATGCACTTTGCTTCGAAAATAGTGGTACTAGAAGGAACATCAACTTGCCACCTTTTAGTTGAAAACACAATTTCAAGCCAAAAATCTTTTCCCTCTCAAGGAATACCTATTGGTGAGCGATGCACTTTGCTACGAAATTAGTGGTACTAGAAGGAACATCAACTTGCAACCTTTCAGTTGAAAACACAACTTCAAGCCAAGAATCTTTTCCCTCTCAAGGAATACCTATTAGTGAGCGATGCACTTTGCTTCGAAGTTAGTGGTACTAGAAGGAACATCAGTTTGCCACCTTTCAGTTGAAAACACAATTTCGTGCCAAGAATCTTTTCCCTCTCAAGGAATACCTATCAGTGAGCGATGCACTTTACTTCGAAATTAGTGGTACTAGAAGGAACATCAACTTGCCACCTTTCAGTTGAAAACACAATTTCGTGCCAACAATCTTTTCCCTCTCAAGGAATACCTATTAGTGAGCGATGCACTTTGCTTCGAAATTAGTGGTACTTGAAGGAATATCAACTTGCCACCTTTCAGTTGAAAACACAATTTCGTGCCAAGAATCTTTTCCCTCTCAAGGAATAACTATTAGTGAGCGATGCACTTTGCTTCGAAATTAGTGGTACTAGAAGGAACATCAACTTGCCACCTTTCAGTTGAAAACACAGTTTCGTGCCAACAATTTTTTCCCTCTCAAGGAATACCTATTAGTGTGCGATGCACTTTGCTTCGAAAATAGTGGTAATAGAAGGAACATCAACTTGCCACCTTTTAGTTAAAAACACAATTTCAAGCCAAAAATCTTTTCCCTCTCAAGGAATACCTATTAGTGAGCGATGCACTTTGCTTCGAAATTAGTGGTACTAGAAGGAACATCAACTTGCAACCTTTCAGTTGAAAACACAACTTCAAGCCAAGAATCTTTTCCCTCTCAAGGAATACCTATTAGTGAGCGATGCACTTTGCTTCGAAGTTAGTGGTACTAGAAGGAACATCAACTTGCCACCTTTCAGTTGAAAACACAATTTCGTGCCAAGAATCTTTTCCCTCTCAAGGAATACCTATCAGTGAGCGATGCACTTTACTTTGAAATTAGTGGTACTAGAAGGAACATCAACTTGCCACCTTTCAGTTGAAAACACAATTTCGTGCCAACAATCTTTTCCCTCTCGAGGAATACCTATTAGTGAGCGATGCACTTTGCTTCGAAATTAGTGGTACTTGAAGGAACATCAACTTGCCACCTTTCAGTTGAAAACACAATTTCGTGCCAAGAATCTTTTCCCTCTCAAGGAATAACTATTAGTGAGCGATGCACTTTGCTTGGAAATTAGTGGTACTAGAAGGAACATCAACTTGCCACCTTTCAGTTGAAAACACAGTTTCGTGCCAACAATTTTTTCCCTCTCAAGGAATACCTATTAGTGTGCGATGCACTTTGCTTCGAAAATAGTGGTACTAGAAGGAACATCAACTTGCCACCTTTTAGTTGAAAACAAAATTTCAAGCCAAAAATCTTTTCCCTCTCAAGGAATACCTATTAGTGAGCGATGCACTTTGCTTCGAAATTAGTGGTACTAGAAGTAACATCATCTTGCCACCTCTCAGTTGAAAACACAATTTCGTGCCAAGAATCTTTTCCCTCTCAAGGAATACCTATTAGTGAGCGATGCACTTTACTTCAAAATAAGTGGTACTAGAAGGAACATCAACTTGCCACCTTTCAGTTGAAAACATAATTTCGTGCCAAGAATCTTTTCCCTCTCAAGGAATACCTATTAGTGAGCGATGCACTTTGCTTCGAAATTAGTGGTACTAGAAGGAACATCAACTTGCCACCTTTCAGTTGAAAACACAATCTCGTGCCAAGAATATTTTCCCCCTCAAGGAATACCTATTAGTGAGCGATGCACTTTGCTTCGAAATTAGTGGTACTAGAAGGAACATCAACTTGCCACCTTTCAGTTGAAAACACAACTTCAAGCCAAGAATCTTTTCCCTCTCAAGGAATACCATTAGTGAGCGATGCACTTTGCTTCGAATTTAGCGGTACTAGAAGGAACATCAACTTGCCACCTTTCAGTTGAAAACACAATTTCGTGCCAAGAATCTTTTCCTCTCAAGGAATACCTATTAGTGAGCGATGCACTTTGCTTCGAAATTAGTGGTACTAGAAGGAACATCAACTTGCCACCTTTCAGTTGAAAACACAATTTCGTGACAAGAGTTTTTTCCCTCTCAAGGAATACCTATTAGTGAGCGATGCATATTGCTTCGAAATTAGTGGTATTAGAAGGAACATCAATTTGCCACCTTTCAGTTGAAAACACAATTTCGTGCCAAGAATTTTTTCCCTCTCAAGGAATACATATTAGTGAGCGATGCACTTTGCTTCGAAATTAGTGGTACTAGAAGGAACATCAACTTGCCACCTTTCAGTTGAAAACATAATTTCGTGCCAAGAATCTTTTCCCTCTCAAGGAATACCTATTAGTGAGCGATGCACTTTGCTTCGAAATTAGTGGTACTAGAAGGAACATCAACTTGCCACCTTTCAGTTGAAAACACAATCTCGTGCCAAGAATATTTTCCCCCTCAAGGAATACCTATTAGTGAGCGATGCACTTTGCTTCGAAATTAGTGGTACTAGAAGGAACATCAACTTGCCACCTTTCAGTTGAAAACACAACTTCAAGCCAAGAATCTTTTCCCTCTCAAGGAATACCATTAGTGAGCGATGCACTTTGCTTCGAATTTAGCGGTACTAGAAGGAACATCAACTTGCCACCTTTCAGTTGAAAACACAATTTCGTGCCAAGAATCTTTTCCTCTCAAGGAATACCTATTAGTGAGCGATGCACTTTGCTTCGAAATTAGTGGTACTAGAAGGAACATCAACTTGCCACCTTTCAGTTGAAAACACAATTTCGTGACAAGAATTTTTTCCCTCTCAAGGAATATCTATTAGTGAGCGATGCATATTGCTTCGAAATTAGTGGTATTAGAAGGAACATCAATTTGCCACCTTTCAGTTGAAAACACAATTTCGTGCCAAGAATTTTTTCCCTCTCAAGGAATACATATTAGTGAGCGATGCACTTTGCTTCGAAATTAGTGGTACTAGAAGGAACATCAACTTGCCAACTTTCAGTTGAAAACACATTTCGTCCCGAGAATCTTTTCCCTCTCAAGGAATACCTATTAGTGAGCGATGCACTTTGCTTCGAAATTAGTGGTACTAGAAGGAACATCAACTTGCCACCTTTCTGTTGAAAACACAATTTCGTGCCAAGAATCTTTTCCCTCTCAAGGAATACCTATTAGTGAGCGATGCACCTGCTTCGAAATTAGTGGTAGTAGAAGGAACGTCAACTTGCCAACTTTCTTTTGAAAACACAATTTCGCGCCAAGAATCTTTTCCCTCTCAAGGAATACCTATTAGTGAGCGATGCACTTTGCTTCGAAATTAGTGGTACTAGAAGGAACATCAACTTGCCACCTTTGAGTTGAAAAAACAATTTCGTGCCAAGAATCTTTTCCCTCTCAAGGAATACCTATAAGTGAGCGATGCACTTTGCTTCGAAATTAGTGGTACTAGAAGGAACATCAACTTGCCACCTTTCTGTTGAAAACACAATTTCGTGCCAAGAATCTTTTCCCTCTCAAGGAATACCTATTAGTGAGCGATGCAGCACTTTGCTTCGAAATTAGTGGTAGTAGAAGGAACATCAACTTGCCACCTTTCTTTTGAAAACACAATTTCGTGCCAAGAATCTTTTCCCTCTCAAGGAATACCTATTAGTGAGCGATGCACTTTGCTTCAAAATTAGTGGTACTAGAAGGAACATCAACTTGCCACCTTTCTGTTGAAAACACAATTTCGTGCCAAGAATCTTTTCCCTCTCAAGGAATACCTATTAGTGAGCGATGCACTTTGCTTCGAAATTAGTGGTAGTAGAAGGAACATCAACTTGCCACCTTTCTTTTGAAAACACAATTTCGTGCCAAGAATCTTTTCCCTCTCAAGGAATACCTATTAGTGAGCGATGCACTTCGCTTCGAAATTAGTGGTAGTAGAAGGAACATCAACTTGCCACCTTTCCGTTGAAAACACAATTTCGTGCCAAGAATCTTTTCCCTCTCAAGGAATACCTATTAGTGAGCGATGCACTTTGCTTCAAAATTAGTGGTAGTAGAAGGAACATCAACTTGCCACCTTTCTTTTGAAAACACAATTTCGTGCCAAGAATCTTTTCCCTCTCAAGGAATACCTATTAGTGAGCGATGCACTTTGCTTCGAAATTAGTGGTAGTAGAAGGAACATCAACTTGCCACCTTTCCGTTGAAAACACAATTTCGTGCCAAGAATCTTTTCCCTCTCAAGGAATACCTATTAGTGAGCGATGCACTTTGCTTCGAAATTAGTGGTAGTAGAAGGAACATCAACTTGCCACCTTTCCGTTGAAAACACAATTTCGTGCCAAGAATCTTTTCCCTCTCAAGGAATACCTATTAGTGAGCGATGCACTTTGCTTCAAAATTAGTGGTAGTAGAAGGAACATCAACTTGCCACCTTTCTTTTGAAAACACAATTTCGTGCCAAGAATCTTTTCCCTCTCAAGGAATACCTATTAGTGAGCGATGCACTTTGCTTCAAAATTAGTGGTAGTAGAAGGAACATCAACTTGCCACCTTTCTTTTGAAAACACAATTTCGTGCCAAGAATCTTTTCCCTCTCAAGGAATACCTATTAGTGAGCGATGCACTTTGCTTCGAAATTAGTGGTACTAGAAGGAACATCAACTTGCCACCTTTCTGTTGAAAACACAATTTCGTGCCAAGAATCTTTTCCCTCTCAAGGAATACCTATTAGTGAGCGATGCACTTTGCTTCGAAATTAGTGGTAGTAGAAGGAACATCAACTTGCCACCTTTCTTTTGAAAACACAATTTCGTGCCAAGAATCTTTTCCCTCTCAAGGAATACCTATTAGTGAGCGATGCACTTCGCTTCGAAATTAGTGGTAGTAGAAGGAACATCAACTTGCCACCTTTCCGTTGAAAACACAATTTCGTGCCAAGAATCTTTTCCCTCTCAAGGAATACCTATTAGTGAGCGATGCACTTTGCTTCAAAATTAGTGGTACTAGAAGGAACATCAACTTGCCACCTTTCTGTTGAAAACACAATTTCGTGCCAAGAATCTTTTCCCTCTCAAGGAATACCTATTAGTGAGCGATGCACTTTGCTTCGAAATTAGTGGTAGTAGAAGGAACATCAACTTGCCACCTTTCTTTTGAAAACACAATTTCGTGCCAAGAATCTTTTCCCTCTCAAGGAATACCTATTAGTGAGCGATGCACTTCGCTTCGAAATTAGTGGTAGTAGAAGGAACATCAACTTGCCACCTTTCCGTTGAAAACACAATTTCGTGCCAAGAATCTTTTCCCTCTCAAGGAATACCTATTAGTGAGCGATGCACTTTGCTTCGAAATTAGTGGTAGTAGAAGGAACATCAACTTGCCACCTTTCTTTTGAAAACACAATTTCGTGCCAAGAATCTTTTCCCTCTCAAGGAATACCTATTAGTGAGCGATGCACTTCGCTTCGAAATTAGTGGTAGTAGAAGGAACATCAACTTGCCACCTTTCCGTTGAAAACACAATTTCGTGCCAAGAATCTTTTCCCTCTCAAGGAATACCTATTAGTGAGCGATGCACTTTGCTTCAAAATTAGTGGTAGTAGAAGGAACATCAACTTGCCACCTTTCTTTTGAAAACACAATTTCGTGCCAAGAATCTTTTCCCTCTCAAGGAATACCTATTAGTGAGCGATGCACTTTGCTTCAAAATTAGTGGTAGTAGAAGGAACATCAACTTGCCACCTTTCTTTTGAAAACACAATTTCGTGCCAAGAATCTTTTCCCTCTCAAGGAATACCTATTAGTGAGCGATGCACTTTGCTTCGAAATTAGTGGTAGTAGAAGGAACATCAACTTGCCACCTTTCCCTTGAAAACACAATTTCGTGCCAAGAATCTTTTCCCTCTCAAGGAATACCTATTAGTGAGCGATGCACTTTGCTTCAAAATTAGTGGTACTAGAAGGAACATCAACTTGCCACCTTTCTGTTGAAAACACAATTTCGTGCCAAGAATCTTTTCCCTCTCAAGGAATACCTATTAGTGAGCGATGCACTTTGCTTCGAAATTAGTGGTAGTAGAAGGAACATCAACTTGCCACCTTTCTTTTGAAAACACAATTTCGTGCCAAGAATCTTTTCCCTCTCAAGGAATACCTATTAGTGAGCGATGCACTTCGCTTCGAAATTAGTGGTAGTAGAAGGAACATCAACTTGCCACCTTTCCGTTGAAAACACAATTTCGTGCCAAGAATCTTTTCCCTCTCAAGGAATACCTATTAGTGAGCGATGCACTTTGCTTCAAAATTAGTGGTAGTAGAAGGAACATCAACTTGCCACCTTTCTTTTGAAAACACAATTTCGTGCCAAGAATCTTTTCCCTCTCAAGGAATACCTATTAGTGAGCGATGCACTTTGCTTCGAAATTAGTGGTAGTAGAAGGAACATCAACTTGCCACCTTTCCGTTGAAAACACAATTTCGTGCCAAGAATCTTTTCCCTCTCAAGGAATACCTATTAGTGAGCGATGCACTTTGCTTCGAAATTAGTGGTAGTAGAAGGAACGTCAACTTGCCACCTTTCAGTTGAAAACACAATTTCGTGCCAAGAATCGTTTGCCGCGACCCCCGAAGGTTTTGCGCTGCAGTTTAAAAAAAGTATCATAAATTTACAAAATCAAATCTTTTCTGGGAAGTATCCAGTATCCACATTTCTATGTTTGAACTTGGCTATCTGAGCTGAAATCTTTATGGCTATCTTATAGAGAAACAGAGTACGCAGTATGTTTTCGCGCTATCTGTTTTTGGCCTGATAGGTTCGTGCCAAAAAGGATGCTAGTCTAGTCTTATCTTTTATGTCTTAATAGAACCATTCTGGGTTAACTAAATTATTTGAATGCTCAATTTGTTTTTGATTGAAAGCTTTTTTAGGTCTTGTTTGTTTGTGTTTTCTTCAATCAAGGTTCAAATTGGGTTCGACACCATGTTGATTAGTGCAATTTTCTGATTTTTCTGGTTTTTTCTTTGGCAAATAAATTTTTTTATCGTAATTGTCAAGCATAAGGTTAATAGAGGTTACATTTGGTTCATTCAGCGAAGAAACCGTTGGAAAATTAGCCATTGATTTTTCCGTGATTCCTGAAAAAGGACAGATCATAATAAGACAATATGATTTTGACATATTTCGAGTGCTTGGTTATTATCGTTAATGCGGGCATTTGTTCAAAAAATTTATCGTTCTTCTGCCCATTTGAAAAATATGGAGGAACACTGTATTCGGGTGTGTTTTTTTTTTGTTTTCCATGCAAAATCGTGAATTAAGCAGAAGGTTAATAGAGGTTACATTTGGTTGATTCAGCGAAGAAACCGTTGGAAAATTAGCCATTGATTTTTCCGTGATTCCTGAATAAGGACAGATCATAATAAGACAATAGGATTTTGACACATTTCGAGTGCTTGGTTATTATCGTTAATGCGGGCATTTGTTCAAAAAAATTTATCGTTCTTCTGCCCATTTGAAAAATATGGAGGAACACTGTAATCGGGTGTGTTTTTTTTGTTTTCCATGCAAAATCAGGTACCACAAATAATCATCGGAAGCGGTGGAATGAACTATCAATTGAAAGTGTGTTTTCAACGACACTAAAAACTGTTGGAAAAAGTTTCTGTGTCGAGAAACACCAGTTTGAAATTTTTGATTTAATTTCAAGCTAAAAAGGTGAGGCTAAGCAAGCTTACAAAAGCTTGTTTATGCCTAACTTAATTTTACTCGATTAACGTCAGTTTGTGGAGTTTTTTAACGCCAAATTGGAAATCAAAAACTTCAAAATTCAAAAACTTTCTGTGTCATGAGGCGACCTTCGGTACCTCCTTCTAGTTTATCTTTTTATCTGTAATTGTACTTTATTTATATCTATCTATGTAGCCAGTGTGCAGTGAGATGTTCAATGACGCTCTTGATCAGTCCGAATGTCAGTCTTAAATTCTTGCCGTAAAGTCAGGTGCGTAAACCAAGAGTGTTAAAATCAAGTTGTTAAAATCCTCATTTTACCCTTAAATTTTTCGGCCACAACGTGAGGGTAATCTCATTGCGCAGCCAGCAGTTCCTGTGAACGGAGACAGGACAGACCTATATGGAATTCTTTGGGCAAAATCTTTGGTTAATTTTCCTTTTTGCTGGGAGATTTGGGTGGGACAGTTTTTCTTGGCCGTTAGCCTAAAGGACAATAGTAGTAGATGTTGGAGCTGATCAGGGGGGTTGCCGGCGGTGCCCCATGTTTTAAGATAGAAAATACATTTCCGGGACCGCTGGCTATGTATTAAGATAGGGAATAGGTTTCCCAAGCTAATAAGATAGGGAAAATAATTGGTAAGGTTTCATGGTTTGTGTGATGGTAAGAGAATTGTGAGAGAATGGTAAGAAAATTTGTAATTTTTTGGATTTTGTGTGGAAATGTCTAGTTTTTTCACAAAATATTCCATGTGCGTTTTCTAAATAGTAAATATCAATGGTTATTTACGTGTAAGTTGTGGAGTGAAGGTCTTGTAAATAGTTTTTTGTTTCAGGGTAAGTCAATGGCAAGATATTTTGGGCAAAAATTTTTCAAAAACACTTCAGTAGATGATAAGATTTGGTATAATTCGACCTATTAACTAATTCATTAGGTAATCGTACTTTTTAAAACAGTGCTCTATCAACCTGAAACCACGCTGAAACCTAACTGAAACGCAGCTGAAAGTTCCGAATAATCGGAAAAATCGTCACAATTTGAAAACTGTTACGGACAAGTCATCAAAGTAGATTCAGCATCTATTCAAAACTTTTTTTTTGCTCTATATCTACTTTGCTACTTATTTCGTGTCCTAGGAGATATCTTTGTATCTTTGTTGTAAGCAACAGCATTTCCAAAAAGTAATTTTAATTCTAATTTTGAAGTGTTTTTAAAAATTTCCATGATTTGATTCTAACGTGGATTTTTATTGAAGATTAATCAAAAATCATTTGAAAGGGACAGTATTAAAATCAAATTATATACAATTCCAGAAAAAGTCAAGTGTGATTTCTGAGAAATATTCTTTTTTATGCTAGTCTCCTATAAACACATGTTTTATCCAAGTTTTTATCACAATTCTCATCCTAGGTTCTTTTATGAAACAGATTTGGAGGAATTCTTTAGGTCAATTTTCAGAAACTGAATCTGTTTCTGAACAAAATTAGTGAATGTGCATCCTTTTTCTATTAATCTGAAACTGTTTTACATATGCATCTGTTCTAGTCCACAATGAGTCTTGTTATTTCTCAAAACTATTTCTACAGCAGAGCTTTTTTGTAGCTCTGTTTGACAATTCAAGTAATAATATAACTTTAAAGCAGATTTTTGATTACTTCATCATCAACTTTCCTTCAAAAGCATTTTTTGTATGAAACTTAGCACTAAAAAATAACTTAGTTGAAAAAAATGTATCAATTAACTGATCATTTTCGTCTCCAATTTAAATCTACTTGAAAGCCTTTAATTTTTCTTGTTTTTCAACGATGGAAACAAAACCCCACTAAAAATCTTATTGCTGTCTGTACTTGAAAGTTTCGCTGTTTTTTAGTCTGTTATTCATAA
Source organism: Symsagittifera roscoffensis (assembly GCF_963678635.1). Lineage (NCBI taxonomy): Eukaryota > Metazoa > Xenacoelomorpha > Acoela > Convolutidae > Symsagittifera > Symsagittifera roscoffensis. The sequence continues at coordinate 132,606 of NC_087063.1, read as the reverse complement.
TTGTAACAATTTTCTCGAAGTTCACAAATAATTAAGGTTGCTCTCACTAGACTGGGAGATTTTACTAAATTTGAGAACCTTGATAGATTCGGTACCAATTTCAAGCTGGATGAAGTAAATTGCGCGTACTTTTATGATTGGTTTCAATTTTGTCATAAGTTTTCTCAAAAAATTTTCTCAAGTTGATGAAATGAACTGAACAGGAGATTTTCAAATCGAATTAATTTTTTTTCTCAGCTGCATCTAATTAACAGCTGCAAGTAGTTTTTGCTTGCATTTTCTGAAGTTAGCTGAAATGATTCAAAATTTTTTGAACAATTCTGTCATTTTGATTAACAAAAAGAGCAAATTGTTGCATCAGATTGATAGATTTTTTTGATTTTTTGTTTATAAAAATTTCGTAAAATCGAATTTTTCGATGAAACGAAGCTAAATTTTGAAAAAAACTTTCTATAAAAAGAGTTTTTTCGACTCCTGTTTTCACAATTTTGGCTAAGTATTTTTATTCAGATTTGAAAACAAAAAAATAGCGAAATATCGAAAATCAATAAACTATTTAATCCACTTCATTGGATGGATTTTTAATGGATTTTTTAAAAATTGGATTTCTTTACGATCAAAATAAGAACTAAAAAATCATAAAATTGAATTACTAACAATATGAGGAAAACTTGTTACAGTTTTTTTTTTAAATACGAAACTACTTATTTCTCTGATTTTCTCTGAGTTTTCTCTGATTTTTTTTACATGTGAGCTAAATTTTTTTTGAAGTTTTTGTGTACAATTCAAGTTTTTTTGTGGTTTCTGAAAAATACATGCAAAAATCCAGTGTATTGTTTCTAATGAAAATGCGAAAAAACGAAAAGTTTTATTGCAAGAAACTTAAAGTATTGCTAAGGAAAATTCGATAGTGATGACTTTGAGAGCTTATCGCAATCTTAATAAGTTGTTTTTCTGATGCTTTTGATCAACTTAAAAGCAAAAATTGGATTTCTTTTTAATCATATGAAGAGCAAAGAAATTCATAAGTTTTAATTATTAATAGTGTAAGAAAAACATGTTAAACTTTTCTTTACTTTTCTGAAAATACGGAGTTTTCTATGGTTTTTTAAAAATGTGTGCGAAAAACGTTGTGAAGTTTTTTTACAAAAGGGTAAAATTGATTTAATTTTCTTACCATGTTTGCCAAAAAAATATGAAAATATTTGCCAATTGCAAATTTCAATTGATTTTGAATCCTTGTGCATAATTGTTTCAAAAAATTTTTCTTTGACCTTTTACATTATCTCTTAAAAAACAAAAGTACTAGATGCAAAAATAAATTAAACTACAAAACACGAGAAAACAACTCAAATTATTTACAATTCAAAAAACTGTCGAGCAGCTGAAGAGTTTCGCAATTTCTCAATGGAGCGCAAAGCTGGTCTTGCCTCCATCGCCTGTGGTTGTCTTGTTGGTTCACTCACTGGAGTCCTTGATTCAGAGAACTCCTCATCCTCTTTGATTGTAATTGGTTTCTCCACAGATCCTTCTTCTTCCCAGAGAAAAAAGAAATCGTTAACAGGTTGAGCCAGGTATCTGAAGTCAGGAGCCTCGGGATAGTCCATCCCAACTTGTTCTGCAATCTGTGACATGATTCTCATCGTTGTAAACTTATTTTCGGTGATTGGAAACCGCATCCGGTGATGTTACCTGAAGTTTCTCCTCATGATTTCGATCTTGTGCCACACTTGAAATGGGACATCCATTTGAGCCAGGAAAATATCAGAGACTGAATCGAGCACCTTGATTATCATCATTTCTGGTAACAACTCGACAGAGTATGTGAGGTTGTGATTCTGAACGTAGAAGATCAGTCTGAGAAATACGTAACTGAGTAAGAGAATATGAAACAAGGAATAGGACTGATTTAGAGCTGATAGAGGAGCTAGTTGACTGTAGTTAAGTTGAAAAAAATTTTTTTTTAAACTTAAAATGAGGGGTAATTTCAACTCAAATGTGTGGGTTTAGCCAATCAGAATAGATTTTCCGTACATTGACGGTAGTTGTATGTGGTCAAAATTAGGCTTCCTTTTGGGGAAAGAATGATATAAAGTCGTATTCAATCAGAAACAAAGTTCTAAATTTCGGAACTTTTTACACATTGTCGTTTCTAATCACAAAAAAAAGTTCATTTGTGTTATGGTGGTGTATCCAATAAGAGGTCCCTTTTGAGTACTTAAACCTTCAAAATTTGTATTAAAAAGAACACAAAGAAAATTGCAAAACACAAAAAAGACAACAGGTTGTTTGCTGTAAAAATAGGAAAAACCCGCGGTATAAATAAAAAAACAAAAAAAATTAAGAAAAGTAGCATGTCTACAAGTTTTTCATCAAATCGTTTGAATTTTTTTTTGTATATGACCAATGAGACATTGCTGATTATTTAGCGGACAGTCAAGTTTTTTGATTTTGATGTAAAATTGATAGCTCGAAATTGATGGAAGGAATTCTCTGGAAAGGAATTCTCTGGAAATCTTATTCCAAAACTTCTCATGCAAGATTTTTAACTTTGAAAATCTTTAAAGAAATGGGGGAATAAAGAACTTTGCTGTCGAGTTTTGACAATTTTGGGAATTGGGTAGGGATTAAAAGAGTCTTTGAATTATTATCATACGACTTCTTTTTTCACTTCAAATTTTCGAAAAAAAAATTTCTTTCCTTGTCACGTGTAATTCAGCCGTAAGTTTAAGGCTTTGATACTCAAAATCCAGATCAAAAGTAAACTCATTGATTGAGTTAGTTTCCCTAAAGAGACCTTTGCTTAGTCGCAGAACTCTATTTTCTTTCTTGGACAACATAAATGTCCAAAGTTGTGAAAAAAGTAAAAATGTACATCTTTTTCATCAATAAGGAAATCACACGGAACATTTTCTTTTTTCTTGTTGAAAAATTGGAGGAAACTCAAATGTTTCTTTATTGAAATTTTTCAAATAAAGGTTATATTTCAGCCAAAGTTATGTCTAGAAACAGCTGAGTTCTGATTGATTCATAACAAATCTGTTGAAAACTTGTGATTCTGATTGACTGATATCACACCTGTTGAAATTTTCAGGATAGGAAATCTCGATTTTTACCGGTTGATATCAAAAATTTTGAAAGTTTTAAAATTCCATTCAGATTGGTTGATTTATATTTCAGCTACACCAAATAGTAAGAAATACAGTCTGATTTTTCTCACGTTAAAAACAATTGGTAAAAAAATTTGATGTTTTTATTCACTTTTATTCATTTTTTGGGTCCATTCAAGTCTCTTACTAAATGTTTTAGGAGTTTCGAAATCTCCCATTGTTCTCAACTTCTTTCATTACTTATTTCATTACTTCTTTCATTACTAATTATTATGAAGAAAACGTAAGAGCTCTGGAGTTTTAAAGTGTCCCAATTGTAACTTTCATACATATAGCAGCGAAGAACTGAATAATCAAATGAAAAAAGCATTCTTCTTGTCAGAATAATATTTTACAGGGTGAAGGAAAATACACTCAGCAGTCTCAAAACACATTTGTATATTTTTTTAAAATATACAAAAGCAAGCATGGGATAAATTACTAAAATATTTTTTACCGAGCCTGGAAAAATTTAAAATTCCGAACAATTTTGATAATGTTGTTTTTGTTCAAAGATTCTGATTGATAATAAGTCCAGCAACAATCGAGTTCAAATTATTGTGAAACTCTCAATGGAACTCAATGAATGGAAAAAGCTGTAAAAAGTATTGGATATTTATAAAATACACTCTAATTGAACTTTTTTACTTAGCTATTACTTCAAAACAGTCCTACTTCGGTGTCTTTTTATTGTAATCATGGAGTAGCGCATTTTCATGCAGATAAATTGTGATTTATGTATCAAAAATTATAAATTTTAAAACTTTTTCTGATAATTGACTTAGAGAAGAAGAAAGTTTGAATAATTTTGTTGGACATTGAACAATTCCAGGAAAAAATTACTTAAGTATGAACTAGATATTCACTCCAAAAGTAGAAGTATAGGGTTAAAACAAGAACATACAGTTATCTGGATCAGAGCTTTTTTTTACTGAAGCACTTAGCAAACTTTGCTTCGGATTACATAAAAAATGTAAAGACGGTAGATCAAGCAGAAACCAAGAAAGATGTTTTTGGCTAAATGAAATAGAAATTAGATTTAGTTTCATAGGTTTTGAGATCACTTTGCTTCAACTCAGATTATAAGGTATAGCTTGAGAAAAAATTCAACATAAAAATTATCAAGTATTTTTACTTCTGTAAACTTTCAGAAATTTTGATATCATTCGATCAACTAAGTAAAATAACTTGAAAGCTCGGATGTTTTCAGGCTATTTTCATTGAAATAAATACAACTCCGAGATAAAATATTTGGTTAATTGAAACAGTTTTTTCACTAAACTATCTTTTTTTGGTAGAAAACTAGCAAAAATACGCCTTAAAAAAAGAGCTTAACTTAAGACACACACCAATTAAAAATGTTTTACCTGCAAGTGTCTTGAGTTGAGGTTACCAATCAAAAACTCAAATTATGAGAAAATCACTTAAAATTTTAAACAAAATTGAAAATTGCTTTCTGACAATCGAGTTCAAGTTGTCGTGAAATCCTCAACGGAAACCAATCCAAAATTCTGCAGTAATAACTGAAACAGTAGATTTCTTGCCGCAAACCGGTTGTGTTGAAATTGAAGTAAAAGCACATATTATGCTCTAACGAGTGGAAACATATTTGCTAAGTTTTGTTTTCGTAAAAAAGTACATGTGTTTTTTAATGAAACATGGACTAATTGATTCGTTTTGCCTAGCTAACATTCGCAATTGTCCTAGTTTGTTGTCTATGATTTTGTTCATTGAGTACCATGTATTTCAGCAGATATTGAAGACTATTGAGAATCATAATTGAATCTTTTCTTTTCCAAAGATTTGGGAAAAATGTTGAAAAATTGATGAACAAAAGAAAAAAGGAGATGTTTTTACTAGAGTTTCCAGAATAAATTTAATTTAACTCATTTCAAAAATATAAGGCAACACAGAATAATATACAGTTATCTGCTTAAGAAGTTTCTTAGTAAAATTGAGTTTTTTGATGCAAATTTAGCTTTAGATTAGAGAATGTTCCTTAAAATGATAAGAGTTTCCATCTAAAAACCATTTTTTGAGTAAAAGTTTATTCAAATTGGATTGAAAAACACTCAAATTCGGAGCTGGCTGATCAAGCAGTGAAATAAGGTTGAAATTGATTTTAATTATCTGTAGAATTTTGAGAAACCTGTTTTTGATTTTTGGTTATGAATAACAAACTTAGAAACAGAAAACTCTTAAGTAGAGACAACGATGAAATTTTTTCGGGTTGTTGTCTCTATCGTTATATGAGTTAAGTGAAAGTTTGAAAAAAATTTTATGCAGATTTTATTAAAATTTAATTTGGAGGCAAAAGATCAGTTTTTGCAATAAGTTATCCTTTTAGTGCTAAGTTTCATACAAAAACAGTTCCTTTGGAGGAAAGTAGATAGTGAAGTAATCAGAAATCTGCGTTAAAGCTATATAATTACTTCAATTGTCAAACAAAACTATTACAAAGCTCTGCTCACATCATTAGAAAAGTGTACAAATCCACCAATTTTGTTAAGAAACAGATTCAGTTTTTGAAAAATGACATAACAAATTCCTCCAAATTTGTTTCATTTATAAACTTAGGATGATAATTGTGATAAAAACTTGGATAAAACATGTGTTTATAGGAAATTAGCATAAAATTGAATATTTCTCAGAAATCACACTTGATTTTTTTAGAATTGTATATAATTTGATTTTAATACTGTCCCTTTCAAATGATTTTTGATTAATGTTCAATTAGAATCCACATTAGAATCAAATCACGGAAATTTTTAAAAACATTTCAAAATTAGTATTAAAATTACTTTTTTGAAATGATGTTGCTTACAACAAAGATATTTTCTAGAACAATAAATTAATAGCAAAGTAGATAGAGCAAAACAAAAGTTTTGGACAGATGCTGAGTGTACTTCAGCATAGTTTGAGGTAGTTAGAGCACTGTTTCGAAAAGTCAGATAATTTAAAAAATAGTTTAATGGTCGAATTATACCAAATCCCACCGTGTTTTGAAAATTTTTTCATTTTTTCGATAAAAAATATAAGTTTTTGTCCAAAAATTTTTACCATTGACTTACCAACACGTCATTAACCATTGATACGTACCAATTAGATAACGCGCGATTTTCTCTCGACAGAATGAATCTTTTCGCGTGGGACCACAAAGCAACAATATGGAATTGAAAAAGAGCTATGCAAAAGATTGTGGCTGATGTTGTGGTCTACTTTCTAGTTTTCTCTATGTAGGTTGCACTTCTTTGACTGTAGACGTTGTTGCTGTTGTAACCGATTCGTGATACGCTTAATAATCATATTTAGAAACTGTTTAAGGATTAAGTTAAAATATTTCAGGGTAGACATGTTGTGGTTGATATATTTCAATATAATTAACCAATTGACTTTGATTGTACTGTTTTTATCGTGTTAGAGTTTCTTGGAACTGCTGGCCATGTATGTATGGTAGTCAGAGCCTGACTTTGAATATAATTCTAAGGAATATAAAAATGTGTCGGGGTTGCGGTTTTGCTATTACTATCCTAAGAGTTCTACTTCCTAACTGATTTCATTTGAGTTGAGTACGATGTTGAAAATGTTTTGTAGTCTGTAACGAATTGTATGACGTGGTGTCTGTTTTCGAAACCTAATGGAATTGCGACGACCCATGGGTGGGTTCGTCATGAAAGGGTATCGAATCAACCAAGTGTATACTTAATTGTTGTAATCGATATGGATCCCTTGACGATATTGTTTGTGGTTATAGAGGAAGGCATAATTGTTTCGAACGACTGTAATACAATTCAATCTTTCTTTCTAGTCTCATAAGTTGTTCTGCTTCTTGAATGGAGGTATCCAGCGTATGGTATTTTCAGCGTATGGTCTATTTACATGCTATCTTGATTTTTTCCAATTTTAATTTTTCGAATTTCATGTTCAAGTTGCTTGTATCGGATTAATAAATGAATTAAGTGAGTTTAGAGTTTGAACGGCTGAAATGCAAAAAAACTTGGTTATTTCATTTGCTCAAGTATTTCATTGATAAGATGCATATTTCCTGATGTCTCGATGGCCTCTTCAATTTGATTTTCGGGTATGTGCCCTATGACTAGGCTGAAAGCTAGAAGTCGATTTAAAAATGATTTCCGCGATGATAGGTTGACTTGAAGCAGGCCTAAGCTATCATTGAGGAATAAAAGTCAGTTTCTGCCCGAGAGCATAGTGCAAAAAATGTTCTGAGGCAAAAGCTGTTTCGAGCTGTTTAATTGACTGATTAAATACTTGTGACATAAAAAACAAATGCATGTGACTTCGCTTTTTCATTCGTTTCCTGATACTGAGTTTTCGAGGACTTAGGCTAAACATTCGTGAAGCAATATTGAAAGCAAACATTTTTACTGATAAAACGCCAGCCATTAAAAAGCAAAACTGTGAACATTCTAGCGCTGCAATTTCCATAATAGATAAAGGAAAAGTTTAAACTTTGTAGTCTTGTCCAGGGAATTAATTTGAGCCGAAAAAATGAAGACGCTGTATTTCGATGCTGATTAATTAGTATTGCAAAAGAGCTATTTCAATTGGCAACTTTTCTCGTAGACAATACTCGTTACATGACTACGTGAAGAAATTGGGAGTGGGACTTCTGGTTTCACCTTCACTTCCTACTCAGTGTTGTACCTGCATCAAATCTATGACGAGCAAATATATCAAAGTATTGATTGAGTATTTGCTCAGTCTACAATTATTCATCAAAAAAGTACTGAGTCTTTCTAACAAAATTGCGACAAAAATCTCTTTCTATTTTGTGTTGCTATTTGACTGCATTTGTTGTTTCTTTATTGTGCTGGAGCAACGAATCATATATTGTTTTGACAAAGTTTTGAGAAACGCGTGTTCGTGGTAGGGATTCAGTTTTTCAGTCAAGACAAATTTTGGAAGTTGGGAGGGACCTCTAATTCTCGTTTAGGATAAGTTGATTTTTAGAGCCTCGAATTTTTAGTCGTTCACGAATTTTCATAAAGGAATTTTTGGATCAAAACTACAATAAAAAACAGTCAAAAAATCATAATTTATTTTTTTTTCGAATCCATTATTTTCTCTGAAAAAAATTGTGCATAGCCGCTTGATAAGGAAACTTGAACAATCTGTCCTTGCGACTGAAACAAAATTCTCAGAATTTAGAGGTTTTTGAAAAAAATGACAAGTTTCAAAAACGGTCAAAAAATCAAATATTTGACTTTTCCTAGGACAAAAACATTTGAGGTAAAAAAGATTGGGCGTAGCCCCGAACGCAGGTTAGTTTTCGAGAAAAAAAAAATTTCAAAAAAACAGTCAAAAAATCAAATATTTGCATTTTCCGAGGAACAATACTTTTTGTTTTGAAAAATTGGCCTAGCCGTTTATGCAGAAGAGCTTCCCACAACCTGTTGCCTCGGTAAAATTCTTGATATTAGACCTAGCTGAGTAGTTACCGAGCAGTCAAAAACGACCTAACTTACATAATAAAAAACTAATTTACTTAATAGGTGGATCAAAATGAACTTCAAAAAGAACACATTTTGTCGCAACAAATGCATCGCAACAATATTTGCGACTTAGGTTGGTAAAAAAAGAGAGTTCATACTAAAACAGAAGATATCCTTGTGTAATAAAGAGGTAACTAAAACGGTAATTATTCAGCAGATATACGTTGCTCAGTAAACAGAAAATAGTAAAATTTTTCAGGGCCTCACTCGAAACACTGATTAAACTGTTTTTGCTCCAAAAACGACTTTAAAAAGCCTCTAAGTCGTATTACTATCAGCCGAAACCGTTTAGGCCTAAAGAAAAAAGGATATACTGAAATCGGAGTTGCTAAATTTGCAATCAACGTTAAAAAATTCGAATAAAACGGGCATTTAAAAAGCATACATGCTCAAAAATGGTCTGTTTTCCATCTGTCTGTGTTGACGAAAGTAGCGATGAACGAAATTTCAGACATCCTGTGAACAAAGTTATTTACGGAAAAAAGCTGTAGAAACCGATTGCAAAACCTTTCCTTATCGCAAGGGTAAAGAGACTACGGTATTATGCAGGCACACAGGGAAGTGGGCGCATTTTCTTTTGGTACCTTTTTCAAATCGGCAGAGTAATTGTTGAAAAAAAAACTAAAAAGTTGTGAGAAAAGCTGAGATTTTTTTCTAAAGCGTCTCAATAAAAACCATGAACAAAAAATGCGATCGTATACATTTTCATGATCTGTTTCTATCATACAGAAATAATCCCTAAAAAGTGCCAAAGAGAAGTTAAGAAAGATACATTTTTTCACAGGAGAACGCACGCCACCTGTCAGCAACACACTTTCTCTCGCAGCTGCAACGAACATGATGACGATGCTCAACATAGTAGAAAAGAACACTTTAATGTTCATTGGGTATTTGAAAATTGTTCTGTATTAATCATTGCGCAATAATGTATAAGAGAAACGTAAAAAACATCATGAACTCCAAGTAACATCACAAAGTATTTCAACTAAAACTGAATATGAGCCATAATCATTTGACCATTTCAAAATATATGAAACGCAACTGCAGCAAAAGTCAAAATCGAAGAAACTACTTAAAAGTAATAATATCAGTTCTTTATATTTTCAGTTCTGTTGTTCAATTCGGCCATCATTCAGTGCACTTCATTATGTTTCAGTTTCAGTTTAATTCAAGTTTAGCCGTTATGCACGCCAAGTCTGTAAATCTCATTCATTACAAAGAAACTTCCTTCTGGGGTTGGAGCGAGCACAAATGTCTCGGAGAAAGGGAGCGGCATATCATCATCTGATTTCTGTTGCCCTAATACATGAATAACAATGGCATTGGCCAAGGGCTGACAGTCACATGTGGTGATGACATGTTGAACTACTTTGATGGGCAGGTTGACTATTTTCTTCATCACTTCCTCGTTGCCCTTGAACTGCTGGCCTTCAAAGGTGAGTGTGGACTCATTAGTGTAGAGTGGCGACAGATTTGCACGGTTGCTGTCAAATGTCTCGTAGAAAAACTTGACGAATGTCTGTCCTACTTCCACATATGCCATACTCAAGTCAAACTGTATGTGAACAATCAAGTATGTGAAGTGAGGACAAAACTAATCTGAAAAGAGAAACATATCTTGTCCATACAATTCAACACATGGCCAACAGTCAGTTGGAAAAGAAAGAGTCAATAAACAAGAGTAAACAGAAAAAATACTCATTTTGGAAACTAGAAGTCGATCACGTTTTTCGTGACCTTCACACTTTTGCTGCCCCATAGGGGAAATGAAAAAAAAAATGAACTGAAATCAAAAGTCAAACCTTTCCCGAAAAAAATCGCCACGACCTATATAAGACTCTGAACTACGTGCACCGAATCTTAATTAAAAAAAGTGACACGTAAAAAAAACTAACGTACCTAGAAATGGAGAAATTTTTTGGAGAAATATCCACATCAATTCGCCAAAGATTGTGTTCTCTTTTCGTTGCGAAGCTATCGATGCTTTAAAAGTCTTTTCAAATAAATGTGTAATTGGGGAAAAACTAATGCATCTTAAGACACGAGCATGGGTTTGTTTTTCTAGTGCGGTCTTTTACATTAGCATTGGATAAAAAAGGCTGATATGAAGAGACTATTGTTATAATGGAATGTTTAAAATTTGAGACAATAATGTAACTATTTAGCTGACATCTAGTGTGAACAATATTTAACTCATCTGGTAACGAAAAGAATTGCTTGAACATGAGAAAACAACCCCCAATTACGTATCTGACAGCCTGCACCAAGTTCAGTTGTACACCTTCAAATGCTCAATTCACCGCGCAACTAACTAGAAAATTCACAACAACTGCGCTTTAACATTCAAAATCCAAACAACTAGGTAGAGACCGTTATTAAAAATTATTAGAGGACAGTGCTGATTCAAATTAACCGGATAGGATATATGAGACATAAAAATTGAAAATTCAAACCCGTTTTTCTCAAATTGGGTTAAGATTTAAAAATTGGGTTGAAAAGTGAAGAGAAGAAAAATTGTTCAGAATTTTACCACAATTAATATGGTGCAATTTTTTCTCCGAAATTCCCAACCTAAATTCTATCCCAAAATGGGAAATTTTTTTTAATTAATCAAGAATTACGCTGAAATTGTCTGATTAATTGATTAAAAAGTTAGATCGAAAGAAGCCTCTTACACAGGCCAACAAAATTTTAGAAGGGTTAAAACTCCGAAAACCTGTATAAGAGAAAATATTTTTGCTTATAGTCAAGAAATGTAACCCTTCTAAAATTTTGTTGGCCTCTGTAAGAGGCTTCTTTTCATAAATTAATTAAATAGTTTCAGCGTAATTCTTGATTTACTAAAAAAAGCCAAAATGACCCATTTTGGGGTAAAATGTAGCTTGAGAATTTTAGATAAAAATTGCACCATGTTAATTCTGGTGAAATTCTGCACAAATTTTGTTCTGATCACTGTTTGTCTTATCTAAACCCAATTTGAGAAAAACGGTTTTGAAATTTTAAGTTTTTTTTATCAATAAGCCGCTTAATTTAAATAAGCACTGTAATTATTAGACCGTATGAGTTCGCGCATTATAGTCAAGATAATTCGTAACGCGAAAACTCGCATTAAAAGACATCGCAAAACACTCATCGCCGCATTCGTGCCAACGTGTTGCGTGCTTGCCAACAGATGCTATGACTTTATACAACTTAGAGCCGGTTATCGCCCACGTGCTACCTTAAACCAAAATTTTGTTGTTATAAATCATTTTTCAAGTTTTACCAGTAGTTGCTTTCCTTAAATTGGTGAGTTGTCTTTTGATACGAGTTGTCTTTTGTTGCGATTTGTCGCGTTACCAAGATAATTTAGGTGATAATTATTTGAGCAAGCGCTATTCTGATTAAAGCTGGATCAAATCAAATGCTTTAAAATTTTCAGCCAATCAACGCCCTTTGAACGCGCCAAAACTGAACGATTTCCCTGATTTTAAATTTCACATTGACCACATTATTTCTGGGCATTCGGTTTTTCTGGCATGAAAGGTATCCCAATTTCAACTGAGATCATTGCATCAAATAATGCTTCTAAGCGTGAACTTAATACTAAAACTAACTTTTTACATAGAGGCAAAGCTTCGCTTCGCAAACACTAGCGTGAACACGACAAAAAGCAGCTCTATAAAGGGCAATGAGAAAAAGTAGAAATAAGCCTCGAATTAGTAAAAATTCGATTAAGTCTCGGATTTTATCTGCGACCTAGGGATTATGCGTCTCACGCACTAACCACTCAGCCACGGAGACTTAAATAATCACAATAACAAATAAAGAAGAGAGTTTACAATGATACAGATCGTGATTATAGTAAAAGTTCCGCCAAATAAGTTAGCACTTTTATTGAACAATTTAATTTGCTAGTTAGGCTAGAAAAAAAAGAAGATTCGTACTAATACACTTCGCTTGCAAGCTGGCTAGTGTAAAAATCCCGACCATAGAGCGAACGATTCAAAGATCCGAGGGTACTAAATATTTACATTATCATTACAGTTAAGGATGATTCATCATATTCAGTGTTTTATTCCCATCTAACTACACTTTTGTTTTGCCTTTTTCTCTAGCATACCATCTAACTACTAGACACCTCGTTTTCAAGCATCTGTTCCAACTCATTTTCCCAGCCAGCGGCACCGGTTTCCTCGCCGGTGCTTCCGGTGGCACTGTTCTCCCCATCATTCACCACTTCGAAATCGGTGGCGTCCAAGTCTTCCAGTTCCTTTTCGATCTCGTCCAGGTCATCGTCCGCAGGGTTCCCGTCGGCTCCTTGTGATTCGGCGACGTTGGTGGATCCCTCGTCTGTCTTCTTTTCGAGACTCTCGATCTCCTTTCGCATCTGTTCCATCTGCTCTTGGTCTGCATCAAAGGTATCGCTGACAAAATCCTCCTGGTTCAAACCATCTTGAGGGTCATCTGCGGTCGATCCATTTGACAGCACTCTCTGTTTTCCTAATAAGTTATTGCTGCATTGGCGCAACAGTTATATGGCAACAGCAAGATAAACAAACAACTAACACTTAAACGTTGTAATTATGTTACCGGAATGAAAACCTCGCCTAAATAAATATTTTCAAGGCGAAAACACCGACTATGCATATAAATTACGTCCATTATTCGACCCCTAATTCTACTAGAAAGGTTCATGCAAAAACGTAAGCGTAAAATGTATGAGATTGCAAATTAGACTTTTATTGCAGATAAGCTTCAAACTCTCACTTGTATCTTGGCTATCCTTGGCCTTTTGATTCTCTTGTGCATGAGCGTGCTGTTCCTGTGTGGTTGCGGCTGCTTTGTTCCCTTGGTCGCCCATGCACTTGAGGTGGGCGGACTGGGTGATGAGAGTGACTCTGTAGAAGTAGTTCCTCCAGAACACATCTTCCTTCAGCTTCTTAGGCACCAGATTGTACCTACACAGAGATGACATGTCGAACCACCATTCTTAATTCAACTTGAATCAGACACTTTTTTTTACATCAGGTCTCCCTGATTGCAGCACTGTCGTCGTTTAATAAATAGTTTTTAGTCTGTAAATTGGTATGAAACATACTAATACAAGGAGGCGAAGCGGAGCTTTACATCACCTGAGATGCAACACAAACATCAGAAAAACGATAAGTTGAAAAAAACATGGTCTACCAAAACTTTTTGATGTATCGATAAAAGTTCTTTCTAGGCGCACATGCCAAGTAAAATAATAATATTAAAAAGCCACGGAGCAAAACGTATGAAGCGGAAACAAAGCCGACAACTTTGAGCAGAAACCAGTTGAGCCAAAAAAATGTGGTGAAAAAATTTAAAGCCCGCCCTGAAACAACAATGAACAACACTTGCAGCTAAAAATTGCTTACAGAACAAGTAAAATCCGTGATGAAGCAACTAAGCCGACGAAACTTGAGCAGAAAAAACGAAAATCCAACAACCCAATTTTTATCGGATTTTTTTAAATACATAAAACTGAAAAAACAAAACAAGGTCCAGCCTCCCAAATGGCATAATTCCCTTACGGCATAAAAATGAAACCTTTCCCATATGGTATAAATTTCAAGTTTTCATTGTAATTCAAAGTTTTTTTTAATCAATTTTGAATTGTAACATTTTGTCAGGAACGAAAACATGTGAACAAGATTTGGAATTATTTGCTTCCAAACAAATGTTAAGCGACAAACAAAAGAATTAAGTGAATCAGCATTTGAATTGACAACTTGACCAATTTTCACACATTGTTCACGAAAAACTTAATTTCGATTTTTAAATGCAACTTGCATGAAATTTATGCCATTTGAGACGTAATGAAAAAATTTAGTTGCCGAATACAGTAAGAGATACTCTTGATCCACATTGTCACAACTGTATGTACCTCATGTTCTGTAGATTCTTGTCGACCTGCAGCAACGCCACTGCAGCCGGGAAGTTCTGCTGCAGGTCGAAGTTGAACTGGATGCCTTGCGGGGGATCTCTGAGGAAGTTCCTGTCGTCCGAGGAGAGAGACAGCACCTGAACACAAAACATTTCATTCGGAGGAGGAGAACGATAAAAGCAGCCACATTTAAAGTCTGCTGACAAACCAATGAAAGCGCAATGAAATCGAGCTAAAAGATCGAACTGAATCATTCGCAATTAAGAAGCAGAGTTTTGCAATTAAGTAGCAGCGCTGACATTAAACGTCAGTGGTATGTTTTTAACTACTATTGTCCAACTTCAACGACAGTTACTTCGGGCAGCTCATAACTCGCTCATCACATCTCAGAAAGGATTGAAAAAAGTTGACATGTTTATGAAAAGAAAAAGAAGAGGGTTGATCTAGCCTGTCTTTTGATTTCATCTTCATCTTCAAATCCAATCCAGGGCAACAAGGAGTCGTCGTTCTGCTGTTGGGAAGTGCCCGTGCTTCCTCCTTTCTGCTCCTTTTCAAACTTGTCTCGCTCTTCGTTGAAGTCCTGCAGTACTGTCCCCTCCACCAGCTTGTCAGCATGTGTCTTCACTTGCTGCGAGGCGGTGGATGCAAACGTATACAAGAAGCCTCCCAGTTTCTTCCCATAATCGTAAGCGGCGTCCACTCCTTTGTTCAACTGTTCGTCCAAATTGTTCACTCCTGACTTCTGTTCACTGCAATCTGCCGCCGGAGAACTTGTTTCTTCCTCGTCCCTTTCTTCCACTTCTGTTGATTTCGGATGCGCAATTGTCTGCTTATCGCCTTCAGTTTGAGGCTGCAGATAGCTGCTGATTGAACTAAGAAAACTCATGATTGCAATTACCCTGGTTAGGGTCTCAAATCAAAACTCATCTAGCTTTTTCTGAAATAAACCAAGCCCCTTTAAAAACAATGGCGGACTATTGCAAATGAATGCACGATATTTAGAGCCTATTATAGAACAAGCGGAAAACTGAACAAAAACCTCAATTTTGAATGCACGATATTTAGAGCCTATTATAGAACAAGCGGAAAACTGAACAAAAACCTCAATTTTGAGAGCTCAAATTAAAAGAACTATCTACTAACAGGTATAACGATGTACAAAAGCAGTCTTCGAAAATGATTTAAAACAGCTTATTTTGATAACTGGCGTCTGCCGATATACGATAACTAAGACTGCTTGTATAGCAGGGACTGAATCTTCTAATAGCCCCTGAGCTGGTTTCGAATAGTTATTGCTCCAAAAATTGCATTTGATATTGGCTGAACAAAAATTATTTGTTGATTTTTGGAGCAATAACTATTCAAGTTCAGGGGCTATTGGAAGATTCAGTCCCTGCTATACAAGCAATATCAAATGCAAGTGCTGATACTTGAGTAGAGTTTGACATTTTTCGACTTTGTTATACTGATGAGGGATGGAAAGCGTAATTTCAAAAATAGTCTGCTCATAACCGTAGTTGGATCTCAATAATTGAGAAGAGTGAAAATTTGAGAAATGGGGAAGACATAATTTTTTTTTGAAAATCGGGAGTCGCTACCTAATTTTTGCAGGAAAATCTCGCTCAGAAGAAAAAAATTCTTGCAACCAGTTCTTTCGATTGACGCCTTCATCTCAGATTTGATAGGGTAGATTTTAAGTAAAGTCAAAAAGTTTCTAAAAACTGTTTAAAGTTCAAAAGCTTGACTTTCAAAACTCAGTAATTTTATGCAAAAAGAATGTTGTGGCCGCTTAAGCAGAGACAGAGAAGACTCTCACAAGCTACTTTCTCGATTTAACATTTAAACTAAGAGTTGTCAGTGTGGTTTTCCAGAAAAACCAAAACGTTTCCAAAAAACGGTCCATAAATCAAAAATTTGACTTTTCCCAGAATCATAGCTTTATATGTAAAAGTTTTGGGCATGGCCGCAAATTCAGGGAAGATCCTTATAACCCTTTTCTCCGTTGAACTCATAACAATATATTTGGGAGGGTGGTTTTCGAGAAAAGTTTTAGAAAAATAGTCAAAAAAACAGAATGATGACTATTCAGAAGAGGACGATAAAATTTTGGGCATAGCCGCTAATGCAGGGTAGCTTTATAAAAACCGTAATCTTGAACCAAAATTCTCAGATTAAGGAGGGTGGTTTTCGAGTTAAGTCAAAAACTTTCAAAAACCGGTAAAAAAATAGATATTTTACTTTTCCGAAGGCCATAACTTTTTGAGAAAAAACTTTTGAACTAGCCAATTTTGCAGCGCAGCCAAATTTTTGTAGCAAGGCGGTCTATCCATTGATACCTATTTCTTGAAATTCAGCAAAATGGTTTTCAAGAAAAACCAAATCTTTTTGCAAAAAAAATTCGAAAGCTCGAAAAAAGCATAATAATAAAAAACTCGAACCCATAGATTTTCGTAATTCCTGTTTTAATCAAACAAGAAATCTACTCAAACATGCCAATCAACATATTTGAATTTCAAATTAGCAACAGATCAAAACTTTCGAGGCGGCAACAAAGCCTAAAATCTTCGAGCAGACATCATATAAGCCGAAAAAGTCCCCCTTCAACTACAATAATCAACAATTGCAAATAGCATGATGCTTGCTTACATAAAAAAATCTGTGATGTTGCACCTAAGCCGACAAAACTTGTCCAGACAAACGAAAGTCCGACACTTTAATTTTTACCGGACAAAAACTTAAAAATGCATACACTGAAAAAGAAACAAGTCCGGCTGGGACTCGTACCCCCAGACCTTAGGGTAAAACGCAACTGCGTAACCTCGAAACCAAGTGAGAAGCATTTTCAAAGATGCTAAGGTTCACTTATAAATCCAATGCAAGCTAGCGATATAAAAAAATGAAAACAACTTCAGAAAAACAGTAGAACAATACAACCACATGTATTAAATGAGCTTTTGATAATTACCGTCCGGCTACTATGCTGACAAAAAGTCAGTTGATGCCCTATGAGCCAAAAAAACTGTTGTTTTAAAAACTTCCGGAGCAATTAAGTTTTAAACTTTGAAAATTGAGCTTGGACATATTTTAAGATTTTTCCTGAAAAAAAATCATCACGACCCATATAAGAGTCTGAAATCATCACGACCCATCGACTCTTAAACTGCAGGAGTTATTCAAAACATTAAAAGCAACTACATTAAAAACTGCGTACAAAAAATTTGCGTAAGAAAATGAAAATTGCGTAACAAATCATTTCTACGATGTGGCAACCAAGCCCACAAAACATAAGCAGACAAACTAGAGGCTGACATCTTTTGGAAAGCAATGTATCCAGTTGGAGAAAAAAACTAAACAGCTCCTGGTCAGATTCCAACCCACGACCTTTGCCGTCCCAGGCATATTCTTCACATCCAAGCTAAGTTCCTGGTGACGCATTGAAGTTTGAATACATTTTGAACCAATATAGAAGTGATTCTGTTAATCAACTTGTGAGCCCAAAAATCTATATTCCGATCTAATAACGCTTGATAATCGCAAACGTAACAAACTTTTAAATTACAGAACAACTTTCGGTAATAAAAAAATCAGTCTAAATCAAACTAAAAAACCACGCTTCGGTGGATGAGAATGAAAACCCGTATCAGATAACACAAATGCCTTTGAAAAAAAACTGAAATTGAACCGACGGAAACAAATAATCCCAAATAACATGATTTTTTGATTAAATTTATTAAAGAACTAAATAATTCTCAAAAAAAAGACTTGGTAGTTATAATTGAAAATTCACGAAAGATGCCTTGAAATTACGTGAAAAGAATGCACGTACTACTGAATTTCTTGAAAGATTTGTGTTCCCGAATACAAAACACAATGCTCACACAATAAAATCACAATAAACAACACTAAGCAAAATGAAAACTAAAAACAGAACAAAAAAGTCCATGATGAGAGTAGTATTTGTTGGAGCTGATAAATGGGGGTGTGGTTAGAGAACCCCAAGTATTAACATAGGTCATGGAAGATCTGGTCTCCAAGCTATGTATTAAGATACGGAAAAGGTTTCCTAATATATGAAGATAGGTTATAGGTTTCCCAATGTATTAAGATGTGTTATACCAAGTTTCAGATGATAATTTTCACAAAAAATTTTCAGCGCCCAATTTTTCAATGTATTTAGATAGTGAATAGAATTGCCTATGCATTAGGATGAGTAATAGAAATTCTTAAAATAGGGAAAGGTTCCCCAATTTATCAAGATAGGTTTCAGATGGTGAGATTATAAGTTTTAAAAAAGTTTGGCACTCGATCTTACCATGTTTTAAGATCCTCTACACCAATCGGATAGGGTATAGATTTCTCAATGTATTAAGATTGGCAATAAAACTTCCATGTATTATGATAAGACATACTAGATCTTCTAAAACTTTCAGCTCGAAAAAAGCTAGATCTACAAAAATTTTCATATCTCTGCCTTGGATAAATTTTATTTACTGAAAAAACAAGACAATTAAAAGTACAAGTGAAAAATATTATTGCATCGAAACAGAGTGGCACTGTAAGCTACCTTGATTAGAAATGAATAGGCAATAACTAACTTCAAAAAAAACAAATTGATGAAAGGAAATTTTTTTTTTGGAAAAAGGATTAATTCTATTTCAGACATACAGTCTAGAAAAACTCCACTACTTTTAAAATAACTTTGAGCCCAATAAACATAGCGATGAAAGCTAGGAAATAAAAATGGAAACGAAAACCATTAAGTAAAAAAACGTTGAGAAAAGTCGCACAAATCAGCTACAAAAATTTCATGCATTAATCTCAAATGGCGTTTATTTTCAGTAAAACACGCCTAGAAACAAAGTCAACGGCGTTAAATTAGCATTTAATTTATCAAATGGCACCTAATCCCTTTAAACAAAAAAATTCAGCAACCAACGCGTTATAACATTTTCGCAACAGTTTAAATCAACTTAATAGAAATTTGAAATTACACAGAGGTGAAGCAGCGCTTGGCACCTCATACGATGCAACACCAACATAGCATGATAAACTAGCAGCCAGAAATTGAGAAAGCCACTAATTCCTAGAAAATTTGAAAAACTAGATCTACTAAAATTTTCACATCTTTGTTCTCGATAAACTTCAATTATTGAAAAAACAAGACAATTAAAAATAGAAGTGAAGAATAGTATTGCAGCGAAACAAAGTGGCACTGCAAGCTATCTTGAATAGAATTGAATAAGCAATTACTAATTTCAAAAAGAACAAACTGATGAAAAGGAAAACTTTTTTTGGAAGAAATGATTATTTCTATTTCAGAAATACAGTCTAGAAAAACCACTACCAACTTTAATGTAACGAAGAAATGATTATTTCTATTTCAGAAATACAGTCTAGAAAAACCACTAACAATTTTAATAAAACATTCAGTAATAACCGAGCGGCCACTTAGCCGACAAAAAACATTAGAGGGACGCCTATTAAGCCCAAAGCAAAAAAACCATGAAAAATTGTTGTCAAAAAACGGTTGCCAAGTTTTGAACGATAAAGTTTAAACTATTATACGCATGATCTATTCAAAACAACAGTAACTAATTTTAGACCTACAAAGGACATAAAATATTAAAGACGACAAAACATACTGAAATCATCTAGGCCGAAAAAATCAAGATATTAACCCGAAAAATTCTTTATTTCAATTTGCTAACGCTTGCTAATCGCAAGCGTAACAAACTTATCAAATTACAGAACAACTTTCAGTTATAAAAAAACAGTTTAAACAAACTTAAAACCCATGCTTCGAAAACGAAGCCAACAAATACCGGTATCAAATAATAATAAATGCCTAAAAACGGATATTGAGCCAATGGAAACAACTTATCTAAAAAAACATGAAGTTTATTTGAAAAAAAAAAAATACTATTTAATAAAGACTAGGTAGTTATAATTGAAACTTCGTGAGATGTGCCATGAAAAAAACGTGAAAATAACTGCACGTATTACTGAATTTCTTACAAAATGTGTGATTCCAATTACAAAACACTTGCTCTCACAATGAAAATTACAATGAACAAAACCTTTCTAATCATAATGAAAATTAACTACAGCACAAAAAAGCCCATGATGTGGCAACAAACTCAGCAAAATAAAACCAGACAAACATTAGGCCAAAATTTTTGTGAAGCGAAAATACTCCAGTTGGAAAAAAAAAACAGATCCTGACCTAACTGGATTCAAATATGTGCTACCCAAAGCGTAGAAACGAGCTCTGGGCTAAGTATGGCGAGACTACTGAGTTTTACGCTACAAAATGAGTACATGGACACATCTCGAGTCAACGCTGTCTCGGTGTTGAATTCCGCGCGAAAATCTTTTGTTTCTATCTAACTAAATTATTGTCAACGTTAAATGTCAGTAACCAGTAATAATATTAATTATAATTCAATAAATTACTTACAGTTAAATTTTGCAACTCCCGAGATTGGCGAAGAAAAATCATTTCCTCCAGAACCAGTTTTTAATTTGTGGAATTTGATGAACCCCGCATAAAAATTTAAGGTTTTATAAGGATGCGACATCAGTGAGAATTTTTTTTCTTAAACTGTTTCTGTTTATGACGCTTTTAAATCATTTAGAGTACAAAAAAATTATTTTAAGTAACTGTAGTCAGCAGCCGGTTTCGATAGAGCGGAATTTTTCTTAATGCGTTTTCGATACCAATATGTAGTAATTTTGTGGAAGCGCGCCCCACTTTTTCGGTCAAATGGTACCAAAAATTCTGTAATAGTAGTTTTTAGCTTGATGTTTTTGCTTCTAAATTTGCATGCGAACTTTAAGTGCTTTGCGAGAACTCGGAAAATCAATTTATACAACCTACAAGGTCGAACTTTTAAAATACTCTTAATGACTGCGGCTTAAGATTAACAGAATGCGCGCAACCTAAAAATCTCAAAATACTGGTTGCTTCGATACAAATTTCAATTAAAATAGTCACCAAAATATGAATTTTTCTGTTGGTTCTTCTACCAGTATTAAATTTAACGGCTAAACCAAAAACCAGCTCAGATAGAAAATGAAGCAAAATAATAAAAAACTCGAACCCATAGATTTTCGTAATTCCTGTTTTAATCAAACAAGAAATCTACTCAAACATGCCAATCAACATATTTGAATTTCAAATTAGCAACAGATCAAAACTTTCGAGGCGGCAACAAAGCCGAAAATCTTCGAGCAGACATCATATAAGCCGAAAAAGTCCCCCTTCAACTACAATAATCAACAATTGCAAATAGCATGATGCTTGCTTACATAAAAAAATCTGTGATGTTGCACCTAAGCCGACAAAACTTGGCCAGACAAACGAAAGTCCGACACTTTAATTTTTACCGGACAAAAACTTAAAAATGCATACACTGAAAAAGAAACAAGTCCGGCTGGGACTCGTACCCCCAGACCTTAGGGTAAAACGCAACTGCGTAACCTCGAAACCAAGTGAGAAGCATTTTCAAAGATGCTAAGGTTCACTTATAAATCCAATGCAAGCTAGCGATATAAAAAAATGAAAACAACTTCAGAAAAACAGTAGAACAATACAACCACATGTATTAAATGAGCTTTTGATAATTACCGTCCGGCTACTATGCTGACAAAAAGTCAGTTGATGCCCTATGAGCCAAAAAAACTGTTGTTTTAAAAACTTCCGGAGCAATTAAGTTTTAAACTTTGAAAATTGAGCTTGGACATATTTTAAGATTTTTCCTGAAAAAAAATCATCACGACCCATATAAGAGTCTGCAGGAGTTATTCAAAACATTAAAAGCAACTACATTAAAAACTGCGTACAAAAAATTTGCGTAAGAAAATGAAAATTGCGTAACAAATCATTTCTACGATGTGGCAACCAAGCCCACAAAACATAAGCAGACAAACTAGAGGCTGACATCTTTTGGAAAGCAATGTATCCAGTTGGAGAAAAAAACTAAACAGCTCCTGGTCAGATTCCAACCCACGACCTTTGCCGTCCCAGGCATATTCTTCACATCCAAGCTAAGTTCCTGGTGACGCATTGAAGTTTGAATACATTTTGAACCAATATAGAAGTGATTCTGTTAATCAACTTGTGAGCCCAAAAATCTATATTCCGATCTAATAACGCTTGATAATCGCAAACGTAACAAACTTTTAAATTACAGAACATCTTTCGGTAATAAAAAAATCAGTCTAAATCAAACTAAAAAACCACGCTTCGGTGGATGAGAATGAAAACCCGTATCAGATAACACAAATGCCTTTGAAAAAAAAACGGAAATTGAACCGACGGAAACAAATAATCCCAAATAACATGATTTTTTGATTAAATTTATTAAAGAACTAAATAATTCTCAAAAAAAAGACTTGGTAGTTATAATTGAAAATTCACGAAAGATGCCTTGAAATTACGTGAAAAGAATGCACGTACTACTGAATTTCTTGAAAGATTTGTGTTCCCGAATACAAAACACAATGCTCACACAATAAAATCACAATAAACAACACTAAGCAAAATGAAAACTAAAAACAGAACAAAAAAGTCCATGATGAGAGTAGTATTTGTTGGAGCTGATAAATGGGGGTGTCGTTAGAGAACCCCAAGTATTAACATAGGTCATGGAAGATCTGGTCTCCAAGCTATGTATTAAGATACGGAAAAGGTTTCCTAATATATGAAGATAGGTTATAGGTTTCCCAATGTATTAAGATGTGTTATACCAAGTTTCAGATGATAATTTTCACAAAAATTTTTCAGCGCCCAATTTTTCAATGTATTTAGATAGTGAATAGAATTGCCTATGCATTAGGATGAGTAATAGAAATTCTTAAAATAGGGAAAGGTTCCCCAATTTATCAAGATAGGTTTCAGATGGTGAGATTATAAGTTTTAAAAAAGTTTGGCACTCGATCTTACCATGTTTTAAGATCCTCTACACCAATCGGATAGGGTATAGATTTCTCAATGTATTAAGATTGGCAATAAAACTTCCATGTATTATGATAAGACATACTAGATCTTCTAAAACTTTCAGCTCGAAAAAAGCTAGATCTACAAAAATTTTCATATCTCTGCCTTGGATAAATTTTATTTACTGAAAAAACAAGACAATTAAAAGTACAAGTGAAAAATATTATTGCATCGAAACAGAGTGGCACTGTAAGCTACCTTGATTAGAAATGAATAGGCAATAACTAACTTCAAAAAAAAACAAATTGATGAAAGGAAATTTTTTTTTTTGGAAAAAGGATTAATTCTATTTCAGACATACAGTCTAGAAAAACTCCACTACTTTTAAAATAACTTTGAGCCCAATAAACATAGCGATGAAAGCTAGGAAATAAAAATGGAAACGAAAACCATTAAGTAAAAAACGTTGAGAAAAGTCGCACAAATCAGCTACAAAAATTTCATGCATTAATCTCAAATGGCATTTATTTTCAGTAAAACACGCCTAGAAACAAAGTCAACGGCGTTAAATAAGCATTTAATTTATCAAATGGCACCTAATCCCTTTAAACAAAAAAAATTCAGCAACCAACGCGTTATAACATTTTCGCAACAGTTTAAATCAACTTAATAGAAATTTGAAATTACACAGAGGTGAAGCAGCGCTTGGCACCTCATACGATGCAACACCAACATAGCATGATAAACTAGCAGCCAGAAATTGAGAAAGCCACTAATTCCGAGAAAATTTGAAAAACTAGATCTACTAAAATTTTCACATCTTTGTTCTCGATAAACTTCAATTATTGAAAAAACAAGACAAGTAAAAATAGAAGTGAAGAATAGTATTGCAGCGAAACAAAGTGGCACTGCAAGCTATCTTGAATAGAATTGAATAAGCAATTACTAATTTCAAAAAGAACAAACTGATGAAAAGGAAAACTTTTTTTTGGAAGAAATGATTATTTCTATTTCAGAAATACAGTCTAGAAAAACCACTACCAATTTTAATCTAACGAAGAAATGATTATTTCTATTTCAGAAATACAGTCTAGAAAAACCACTAACAATTTTAATGTAACATTCAGTAATAACCGAGCGGCCACTTAGCAGACAAAAAACATTAGAGGGACGCCTATTAAGCCCAAAGCAAAAAAACCATGAAAAATTGTTGTCAAAAAACGGTTGCCAAGTTTTGAACGATAAAGTTTAAACTATTATACGCATGATCTATTCAAAACAACAGTAACTAATTTTAGACCTACAAAGGACATAAAATATTAAAGACGACAAAACATACTGAAATCATCTAGGCCGAAAAAATCAAGATATTAACCCGAAAAATTCTTTATTTCAATTTGCTAACGCTTGCTAATCGCAAGCGTAACAAACTTATCAAATTACAGAACAACTTTCAGTTATAAAAAAACAGTTTAAACAAACTTAAAACCCATGCTTCGAAAACGAAGCCAACAAATACCGGTATCAAATAATAATAAATGCCTAAAAAACGGATATTGAGCCAATGGTAACAACTTATCTAAAAAAACATGAAGTTTATTTGAAAAAAAAAAATACTATTTAATAAAGACTAGGTAGTTATAATTGAAACTTCGTGAGATGTGCCATGAAAAAAACGTGAAAATAACTGCACGTATTACTGAATTTCTTACAAAATGTGTGATTCCAATTACAAAACACTTGCTCTCACAATGAAAATTACAATGAACAAAACCTTTCTAATCATAATGAAAATTAACTACAGCATTTAGAGTACAAAAAATTATTTTAAGTAACTGTAGTCAGCAGCCGGTTTCGATAGAGCGGAATTTTTCTTAAGGCGTTTTCGATACCAATATGTAGTAATTTTGTGGAAGCGCGCCCCACTTTTTCGGTCAAATGCTACCAAAAATTCTGTAATAGTAGTTTTGAGCTTGATGTTTTTGCTTCTAAATTTGCATGCGAACTTTAAGTGCTTTGCGAGAACTCGGAAAATCAATTTATACAACCTACAAGGTCGAACTTTTAAAATACTCTTAATGACTGCGGCTTAAGATTAACAGAATGCGCGCAACCTAAAAATCTCAAAATACTGGTTGCTTCGATACAAATTTCAATTAAAATAGTCACCAAAATATGAATTTTTCTGTTGGTTCTTCTTCCAGTATTGAATTTAACGGCTAAACCAAAAACCAGCTCAGATAGAAAATGAAGCAAAACGCAGTATGAGTAGGATTTAGGACGCTTTTTGTTGGACCAACTGAGATTTTACAAAACCTTGCATAAAGTCCAAAAATTTAGTTTCGTTTTCAGATGCTCTACCAGAGAGATTTTTCGCAGAAAATTTTTTATAGTGTTTGCGAAAAGCTCGGAAAATGAAGTGCTCGCTCTAAAAATGGAGGATTTTTTCCTTTTTAAAAGAACTCGCCACCCCGTGAGAGAGCACTTGATTCTGCCCTGCTTTGTTCACTAGTCCTTCTTAGCTGAGCAATCAATTCAATTCACTCGCTTATTTTGCTTTTTTCCTTTTTAAAAGAACTCGCCACCCCGTGAGAGAGCACTTGATGCTGCCCTGCTTTGTTCACTAGTCCTTCTTAGCTGAGCAATCAATTCAATTCACTCGCTTATTTATGCTTTTTTCCTTTTTTAAAAGAACTCGCCACCCCGTGAGAGAGCACTTGATGCTGCCCTGTTTTGTTCACTAGTCCTTCTTAGCTGAGCAATCAATTCAATTCACTCGCTTATTTATGCTTTTTTCCTTTTCAAAAGAACTCGCCACCCCGTGAGAGAGCACTTGATGCTGCCCTGCTTTGTTCACTAGTCCTTCTTAGCTGAGCAATCAATTCAATTCACTCGCTTATTTATGCTTTTTTCCTTTTTAAAAGAACTCGCCACCCCGTGAGAGAGGACTTGATGCTGCCCTGCTTTGTTCACTAATCCTTCTTAGCTGAGCAATCAATTCAATTCACTCGCTTATTTATGCTTTTTTCCTTTTTAAAAGAACTCGCCACCCCGTGAGAGAGGACTTGATGCTGCCCTGCTTTGTTCACTAGTCCTTCTTAGCTGAGCAATCAATTCAATTCACTCGCTTATTTATGCTTTTTTCCTTTTTAAAAGAACTCGCCACCCCGTGAGAGAGCACTTGATGCTGCCCTGCTTTGTTCAGTAGTCCTTCTTAGCTGAGCAATCAATTCAATTCACTCGCTTATTTATGCTTTTTTCCTTTTTAAAAGAACTCGCCACCCGTGAGAGAGGACTTGATGCTGCCCTGCTTTGTTCACTAGTCCTTCTTAGCTGAGCAATCAATTCAATTCACTCGCTTATTTATGCTTTTTTCCTTTTTAAAAGAACTCGCCACCCCGTGAGAGAGGACTTGATGCTGCCCTGCTTTATTCACTAGTCCTTCTTAGCTGAGCAATCAATTCAATTCACTCGCTTATTTATGCTTTTTTCCTTTTTAAAAGAACTCGCCACCCTGTGAGAGAGGACTTGATGCTGCCCTGCTTTGTTCACTAGTCCTTCTTAGCTGAGCAATCAATTCAATTCACTCGCTTATTTATGCTTTTTTCCTTTTTAAAAGAACTCGCCACCCCGTGAGAGAGGACTTGATGCTGCCCTGCTTTGTTCACTAGTCCTTCTTAGCTGAGCAATCAATTCAATTCACTCGCTTATTTATGCTTTTTTCCTTTTTAAAAGAACTCGCCACCCCGTGAGAGAGCACTTGATGCTGCCCTGCTTTGTTCAGTAGTCCTTCTTAGCTGAGCAATCAATTCAATTCACTCGCTTATTTATGCTTTTTTCCTTTTTAAAAGAACTCGCCGTCCCGTGAGAGAGGACTTGATGCTGCCCTGCTTTGTTCACTAGTCCTTCTTAGCTGAGCAATCAATTCAATTCACTCGCTTCTTTATGCTTTTTTCCTTTTTAAAAGAACTCGCCACCCCGTGAGAGAGGACTTGATGCTGCCCTGCTTTGTTCACTAGTCCTTCTTAGCTGAGCAATCAATTCAATTCACTCGCTTATTTATGCTTTTTTCCTTTTTAAAAGAACTCGCCACCCCGTGAGAGAGCACTTGATGCTGCCCTGCTTTGTTCAGTAGTCCTTCTTAGCTGAGCAATCAATTCAATTCACTCGCTTATTTATGCTTTTTTCCTTTTTAAAAGAACTCGCCACCCCGTGAGAGAGCACTTGATGCTGCCCTGCTTTGTTCACTAGTCCTTCTTAGCTGAGCAATCAATTCAATTCACTCGCTTCTTTATGCTTTTTTCCTTTTTAAAAGAACTCGCCTACCCGTGAGAGAGCACTTGATGCTGCCCTGCTTTGTTCACTAGTCCTTCTTAGCTGAGCAATCAATTCAATTCACTCGCTTATTTATGCTTTTTTCCTTTTTAAAAGAACTCGCCACCCCGTGAGAGAGCACTTGATGCTGCCCTGCTTTGTTCACTAGTCCTTCTTAGCTGAGCAATCAATTCAATTCACTCGCTTATTTATGCTTTTTTCCTTTTTAAAAGAACTCGCCACCCCGTGAGAGAGCACTTGATGCTGCCCTGCTTTGTTCACTAGTCCTTCTTAGCTGAGCAATCAATTCAATTCACTCGCTTATTTATGTTTTTTTTTCCTTTTTAAAAGAACTCGCCACCCCGTGAGAGAGCACTTGATGCTGCCCTGCTTTGTTCACTAGTCCTTCTTAGCTGAGCAATCAATTCAATTCACTCGCTTATTTATGCTTTTTTCCTTTTTAAAAGAACTCGCCACCCCGTGAGAGAGCACTTGATGCTGCCCTGCTTTGTTCACTAGTCCTTCTTAGCTGAGCAATCAATTCAATTCACTCGCTTATTTATGCTTTTTTCCTTTTTAAAAGAACTCGCCACCCCGTGAGAGAGCACTTGATGCTGCCCTGCTTTGTTCACTAGTCCTTCTTAGCTGAGCAATCAATTCAATTCACTCGCTTATTTATGTTTTTTTCCTTTTTAAAAGAACTCGCCACCCCGTGAGAGAGCACTTGATGCTGCCCTGCTTTGTTCACTAGTCCTTCTTAGCTGAGCAATCAATTCAATTCACTCGCTTATTTATGTTTTTTTCCTTTTTAAAAGAACTCGCCACCCCGTGAGAGAGCACTTGATGCTGCTCTGCTTTGTTCACTAGTCCTTCTTAGCTGAGCAATCAATTAAATTCACTCGCTTATTTATGCTTTTTTCCTTTTTAAAAGAACTCGCCACCCGTGAGAGAGGACTTGATTCTGCCCTGCTTTGTTCACTAGTCCTTCTTAGCTGAGCAATCAATTCAATTCACTCGCTTATTTATGCTTTTTTCCTTTTTAAAAGAACTCGCCACCCCGTGAGAGAGGACTTGATGCTGCCCTGCTTTGTTCACTAGTCCTTCTTAGCTGAGCAATCAATTCAATTCACTCGCTTATTTATGCTTTTTTCCTTTTTAAAAGAACTCGCCACCCTGTGAGAGAGGACTTGATGCTGCCCTGCTTTGTTCACTAGTCCTTCTTAGCTGAGCAATCAATTCAATTCACTCGCTTATTTATGCTTTTTTCCTTTTTAAAAGAACTCGCCACCCCGTGAGAGAGGACTTGATGCTGCCCTGCTTTGTTCACTAGTCCTTCTTAGCTGAGCAATCAATTCAATTCACTCGCTTATTTATGCTTTTTTCCTTTTTAAAAGAACTCGCCACCCCGTGAGAGAGCACTTGATGCTGCCCTGCTTTGTTCAGTAGTCCTTCTTAGCTGAGCAATCAATTCAATTCACTCGCTTATTTATGCTTTTTTCCTTTTTAAAAGAACTCGCCACCCCGTGAGAGAGGACTTGATGCTGCCCTGCTTTGTTCACTAGTCCTTCTTAGCTGAGCAATCAATTCAATTCACTCGCTTCTTTATGCTTTTTTCCTTTTTAAAAGAACTCGCCACCCCGTGAGAGAGGACTTGATGCTGCCCTGCTTTGTTCACTAGTCCTTCTTAGCTGAGCAATCAATTCAATTCACTCGCTTATTTATGCTTTTTTCCTTTTTAAAAGAACTCGCCACCCCGTGAGAGAGCACTTGATGCTGCCCTGCTTTGTTCAGTAGTCCTTCTTAGCTGAGCAATCAATTCAATTCACTCGCTTATTTATGCTTTTTTCCTTTTTAAAAGAACTCGCCACCCCGTGAGAGCACTTGATGCTGCCCTGCTTTGTTCACTAGTCCTTCTTAGCTGAGCAATCAATTCAATTCACTCGCTTCTTTATGCTTTTTTCCTTTTTAAAAGAACTCGCCTACCCGTGAGAGAGCACTTGATGCTGCCCTGCTTTGTTCACTAGTCCTTCTTAGCTGAGCAATCAATTCAATTCACTCGCTTATTTATGCTTTTTTCCTTTTTAAAAGAACTCGCCATCCCGTGAGAGAGCACTTGATGCTGCCCTGCTTTGTTCACTAGTCCTTCTTAGCTGAGCAATCAATTCAATTCACTCGCTTATTTATGCTTTTTTCCTTTTTAAAAGAACTCGCCACCCCGTGAGAGAGCACTTGATGCTGCCCTGCTTTGTTCACTAGTCCTTCTTAGCTGAGCAATCAATTCAATTCACTCGCTTATTTATGTTTTTTTCCTTTTTAAAAGAACTCGCCACCCCGTGAGAGAGCACTTGATGCTGCCCTGCTTTGTTCACTAGTCCTTCTTAGCTGAGCAATCAATTCAATTCACTCGCTTATTTATGCTTTTTTCCTTTTTAAAAGAACTCGCCACCCCGTGAGAGAGCACTTGATGCTGCCCTGCTTTGTTCACTAGTCCTTCTTAGCTGAGCAATCAATTCAATTCACTCGCTTATTTAGGCTTTTTTCCTTTTTAAAAGAACTCGCCACCCCGTGAGAGAGCACTTGATGCTGCCCTGCTTTGTTCACTAGTCCTTCTTAGCTGAGCAATCAATTCAATTCACTCGCTTATTTATGTTTTTTTCCTTTTTAAAAGAACTCGCCACCCCGTGAGAGAGCACTTGATGCTGCCCTGCTTTGTTCACTAGTCCTTCTTAGCTGAGCAATCAATTCAATTCACTCGCTTATTTATGTTTTTTTCCTTTTTAAAAGAACTCGCCACCCCGTGAGAGAGCACTTGATGCTGCCCTGCTTTGTTCACTAGTCCTTCTTAGCTGAGCAATCAATTCAATTCACTCGCTTATTTATGCTTTTTTCCTTTTTAAAAGAACTCGCCTACCCGTGAGAGAGCACTTGATGCTGCCCTGCTTTGTTCACTAGTCCTTCTTAGCTGAGCAATCAATTCAATTCACTCGCTTATTTATGCGCACTCGTGGGGACTAATAGGAAAGATCAAAGTAGGAGCACAGTTGTACATACTGATCGGTACACAACTACACAAGCGAAGAGTAGCTCTTAAAAACAGTCAGTTTATTTGAACACGTTGCATTACTCCCCCTCACCTTCTATTCCATGCTATAAAAACGCTATGTTACAACACCACTACCCCATTTTCGGAAGGAAAAAGTTATCACTGCGGAATGTTCTATTCTGCCAGCATATCTTCTTGGGCTGTCTCAAATTCCTCCCTAACTATCTACATTTGCTGTGCTAGTTTCTTGCCATAGAACAAAACTATCTGTTTTTATTGAAATCAATCTAAGACAACAAAGTTTGACTGAGATGGTCCTTGGCTAGTGTTTACATCTTTTGTGGACCTACTCCCGATATCTTCTTGATCATCACTGTCCAGAGAAATAAGTTCCACTTTCGCTGTTTTAGAAGCGCTTAAAACTTCCTCTTCGGAAGCTTCTTCTGTTTTTGGGTCCATTTTCAAGGACAAGTCAATTGGTTCTGATATTCGCAAGCAAGTGCTCCAAACAGGAGTTTCCAATGCGTACTTGCTCGTGGTTTCTGGAAGGCATACTTTATCGATGCCTGAAGTCACGAACGAATTATTACTGCAAGAGAAATTAGAGCTCTGTGACAGCATGTTTAAACAATGCACAGAATGAACAAATTCAATATCATTGATCATAATTACACATTGCTTTGTTGCACTTGAGAAAGTCTACTATTTCAACATACGTTGCTTACTAACCCTGATGCATCTGAAATTCACCAGTGGACAAAATTAAGCGCAAATTCTAGATTTTACTCGGTCAAAAGCCTCTTTTCAATGTACATTTTTTGGACAACATTTTTTTCGACGTTCAGTAAAATTTTTACATTGACCGAGAGCAAATGATCGGAGCTACCATCTGTGAAAGTATCAATATTTGGTTTCAATGACTTACCAAAGTAATCCGGGTCTGAAAATGCCTGTTTTTTTTTACTTCGCGTGAGTAAGTAATAAACGTCTGAGTTTAGTAAAACTTCACACTGATTGTTTCCCTTTTCTCGCTAAGAATGTCTCACGTTGCATGAACAAACTTTTTACTCCCCTTATTCAAGAAAGATTTCACTGCGATGCAAAATTTAGTGCAGATGAGGAAAACAGGCATTTTCAGACCCGGATTACATTGGCAAGTCATTGAAACCAAATATTGATACTTTCACAGATGGTAGCTCTGATAATTTGTGTCAATGTAAAAATTTGACTGAACTTCGAAGGAAATGTTGTCCAAAAAATGTATATTGAAAACAGGCATTTGACAGAGTAAAATCTAGAATTTGCGCTTAATTTTGTCCACTAGTGTAAAAGGCATATGAAGTGATGCCCTTTTTTTCATTTTTAAGCAATTCGATAGTAAGGGTGTCTGGAGGATTCCATTTAGCTTACTCTGTTATTCCATCCATAAATAATCCAAATATTGCTTACTGGCAGATACTTGTTCTGACTTCTCAGAACTCACTGCGATGCAAAACTTAACAGGTGAGGAAAACTGACCGCATTTTCAGACACGGATTACAATGGAAACTTATTGAAACAAAATATTCTTAGCTCTGACCATTTGCTTTGGTCTATGTAAAAATTTTGCATATTTTCATAAGAGATGTTATACAAAATGGACATTGAATACAGGCATTTTAGAAAGAAAAATCGTGAATTTGCACTTAATTTTGTCCGCTTACGCTTTTGCTGTTTGCTAGCCGAGTTTGCCTTCCTTTTCTCAAAGATATTTAACTGTAGTTAAAAAGAAATCAAAAATGAAACCGCGAAAAATCAATTTAGTTGCTCAATGGCCAACGGTGTATGTTTACCAAAAATGGTCAGATGTGTTGTCTAGGAGGCGTTTTTGCTTCAATGAGCTCAGATAAAGTGGTGAGAAAAATTGGCGTTTTGGAGTAGAGTGTTTTGTTATGGGAGGAGGGAACTACTGGTTGGACAAGTAGATAGAGTGGCCAGCGTTTACCCACCCAAGGGGGAAGTGGCGAGAAGACTGAACTTTTTGTGAGAAAACATATTGACAGTTGCAATTAGCATGCATTGCTCGGAAGGGAACAATCAAGAGAGTGTAACGATGTTATAGGAGACCCACAAGCATACAATATTCCATAGGTGGAGGAGCTAAAAATGAGAAGCTCCGCTACCCTAAATGACCCTAAATTCACATCCCAAACAGCAAATGGTTTTACTAAAAAACAAGTTCAAGTTTGTTTTTAATGTTTTAACACAGGTGAAGACCGCTTTCGGTTCCGCACTGATCACAATAATGGAGTCCACTTGAAGCTTTCGATTTCAGATTTTCAGCAAACGCAAGTGAGAAAACCGCAAAAAGTGAAAAGGAAAGAAAAGGTAAAAATAAGCTTTGAAAAAGAAAAATGCCGGAATCCAACAGCCCACCTGGAGAATACTACTCTCGCGCGTACTCGCATCGGCGCCAAACTGGATGATTTTTTAAATTCCGCTGTGAAATTTAGAATTAAAATCCATTTTTGAGACGAAATAATTTCTGTTTTTAGCTCCGTTTGAAGTTTTGTTGAAAGTGAGCGGAACTACCCTTGGTTTGGCAAATTAATTTCACTTATAATTTTACAAAAAAAAAATCGCAACGAGTGCCAAGAAATTTTACGATATTGAGAAAATCAAAGCAAAAAAACAACTGACGTCCCTGCCGGCGTCATGCATTTGATATAAGCAATTTTGATACAAATGATTATGTAAGGAGCGCAAACTTATTTTTACTGAACTATTTAAACATTGATAACTAATGCTACCAACCATAGAGAGATGTAACTGAGCTGTAAAACTTCTGATCAGAATAGGGATCTAGAGTAATAGGCCTGACCCAAGCATCCCCCAGTGAAAGATATGCCTAACCCCTCGAAACATATTGAAACAATAATAAACCCTGATAGCCTGTAGTGCTATTTAATAGCATCACAGCTCAGAAACAACAAACAGAAAGACAAAATATCAGACAGGAAAGACTGTATATGACAACAACCTAAAGAACAGAATAAATGTCATCTTTTAATAACACTAAAAAAACATTTGTGATTAACCTACTAGCAATTTGATATTTTTTACCCTGATAGCTTATCCTGATACTAGCAACCCCGTCTCCTCGAAGTGTTTAACTTACCATTTGCTTCCGATCTCTTTACACCTGCCATCCCCACGGTACTGCTGCGTTCTTCATCTTCAATTATGTTAACTGTATTATCTAGTGCAGCTGGGCCCACTTCGACGCCATCAACCTCAATCACTATTTTTTCACACGGTTCCATTTCTTCTTCATCTTCGTCACATGAGATTTCCTCTTCATCTTCGCTGAAAACTTCGTCCGCGTTCACGTCTCCAACATGTATACTTGAATCACTTTTATTACCTTCCGTCTCCTCACTTTCAGCATCATCCTCGTCGTCTTGTGTGGCGTCGTCATTCCCAATTTCTGGGTCATATTCGGCATTCTTCGTTTCCAATACTAGAGTTTTGTCAAAAAGTTTGATAGGACTTTTAGCAGCTGAATTTAAAGCCTCCGTTTGTTCCTCTCTGCTTTTGAACCCCAGTATGTAAGCTTCAGCACTTTTCTTAAAGGCAAAAAGTGAGTTTGGAAAGACTTCTTTTAAGTCTGAGGATAGGGCGCCTCTGTCAACATTTGAGGCGAGAATTGAGAACTGGCTCGCATTTGCAAAATTATCCAGTAACTCAATTTCCGTTTCACAAAGTCTCTTGTTTTTTCTCAATTTTTCTCGAAGATCATCCATATTTTCAACGTAGAGTTCCTTATTTGGATCAACCGCATGGTTTACGAATGTCTCTTTGAAATCTCGAGTACGCCGTTTCTTGAACATTTTGATGATGTCTTTGAAAATTCCTTCTGCCGTCAATTGCAAATTGCTGAATTTGAACTTTTGATCATTGAAATTCTTGACAACATGGAAAACATCTGGAAAATCGGGTGGCTCAATGCTTTTGTTGATTAACTGAGTGATTCTCTCATTCAGATCTTCATAATGAGTCGATTTGAACCTCAAACTTTTGTACTGTTCTCGTTGCAATGATTGCGACTCCTTCCTCAGCTCACAGAGCTTCTTGTGTATTTTAACAGCTTGAGCTTTCCATTTTGATAGCTGTATGTAGGCACTATTACTACTTTGCAGGTCGTCCAAGTCGTTATCCATCAGTTCAATTTTCGCAATGTCCTTTTCAAGTCGCGCTAAGTTTTTCTCCAGTTTGCAGATAAAACTTTCAATTTTGAGTCCTTTTATCTTTTCCTCTTCCGTCTCTCCTCCGTTTCCTGTCTGTTCCGATTGCTGATCAGCATGAACCCCTTCGGCGTCATCTTCAGACTCATCATCGTTTTCTGTTGTTTTCGCCTTCTTTTTGTTTTTCTGTAAATCACCTAGATCTGCATTCGGGTCACCATTTGTACGCTTGAGTGTTTTTAGAGCATCTGCAGCACTGTTCTCATTTTCCAAGTTTACATCTATCAGTTGCTTGTCTGAACAGGTTTCAATTTTAGAAGATATCAAAGCCGTACAACTAGACCGGTCGACATTTACTACTATTTGGGACTGAGAATTTGTTTTCAATAGCTTTTTCTCCATTTTCTCATCCTCAATTGTAACTTTTCCTTTCGTGATTTCTAGGCCCTGCTCTGGTTTAATCATTTTCAGTAGTTCACTTAGGACTTTCTTAACGACACCTTTTACTTCTTTGAGATTTAACGGGGCACTGTTATCCTGGAGAGCACTACACGTCCTGCTTATAGTGGCAAGAAAATCATCTATTCTATTAGACTGAAGCATAACAGGATAAGCAGCCCGGTAGTACTTTTGCAAGACTTGAACTGTCTTCTCGTCTTCGTTTGACTGCAGTAATTTCAATAAGGATTGTATTCTTTTGACAAAATCAACCCAAACTGGAGACGGATTTTCAGTCATCTTTCTCTGAATAACATTAATACTCCAAATACGTTAAAACTGTTACTTAAACAAACGTTTCGCACATTTTAGTGCATCGTCAGATTTGGAAGATATAATTAAACTTTGAGAAAGATCAAAAAGTGTGTAACATTCGCCCGGAAGTACATATCGACGGAAAATAAAGCTAAGCTATAAAACGACTGGCCAGCGTCTAAACTAAGCTCTACATGCTTTTCACCGTCTCTACCAAGGCCAGTTCTTTTGGTGGTCCTTCTAACATCGGGTCGACAAAAACGTTACTGCTTTCGGATTCGGTCAAAACACTCAGATTAACTTAATTACATGCAGAAATAGTGAGCTCATGGCTGGGTCTTAGTATCCCCAGATCACGAGGTCTCTCCTAAAATCAGGGCTACTACTACTTATAATATTACTATTGTTTTTGTTCAGTAGATAAAAATCATCATCTTGTGCCAGTCGGTCATGTCTGGAAGTTGGACCTTGAGAGACACGAAAATACGTAATTTTGGAGTGAAGTTTTAATTTTAAAAATTTCGAATGGAGCCTGTCATGCTCAGTTTTCTCGTACCAACTGAAAACAAGAAGTGAAAAATCAGAACGACCGATTTACAATCGCGGGAAAGTAATTGAATAAAACAGGGGGAAATGGATATTCGCAATTTCCCGATACAAAATAAGACACGAGTAGAGCTGTCCTATCCTGAAATAGGAGGAGAAATAATAAAAAGAAGAGAGAACAACTATTCGAAACGAACCAGAGTGAGCCTTCAATGGAAAGGTGGACAGCTTGAGTGTCCCAATGGTTCATACAAAAACTCCAATTCTAGAGTCAGAACTTACTTCTGTGTGCCAGTCGGTCATATTTGGAAGTTTGACCTTGAGAAGAGCAGAAAACACTTGATTTTGTAGTGAAATTTAATTTTTCAAAATTTCGAATGGAACATGTCATGCACGATTTTCTCGCGATAACTGAAAATCAGAAAACAATTTAAGAACAATTTCAGAACAATTGCGGGAAAGTTGTCAGATAAAAACGAGTGTGAAATTGCAATTCGCAATTTCCATCATAGTGAACAAGAGTAGAGCTGTCCTATCTGAAATAGAAGACAGAGTGTTCCCGAGAGAACAATTATTCGAACTGGACCAGAGTGAACCTTCGACGGAAAGGTGGACAGCTTGAGTGTCCTAATGGTCCACATAAAACTGCAGTCTAGAGTAAAAACTTGTTCTTGTTGTTAAAACTGACTGACATTAAACTTATCTTAGTTACTTTATTGATTCTTGAGTTGTTTACCGACTTATTTACTTCCTGGTTCTTGAGCGTGCTACAATGTGAGTACTTAATTTAAATTCTAGAGTGTGTTTTATGATTGTTATGTTGAGGTAAGGCGAGTTTTAGGTTGATCCATCTGAAATGGGTCAAAGTTCCACTGTCTAATAAAAAAGCAACTTAACGGATTGTTCCGACCCGGTTTTTAACGGCGTTCATGTATTTTGGGTATCTAGAGACCTAAGTATGGGGACGTTTCTAATTCTAGAGTGGGGGGTATTTTAGTAGTAGCCTTTAAGCTGTAACGGGTCGTAGTCTCATGTCACAAGCGAACCGAATTGGCTCCGACTGATTTGAGGCGGAAAAACACAAGAGATAGTGTCCCTGACTCCTGAGCCAATAGTTATAGGGCCTATTTTTCTTAAGCCTCATGTGTGACTGTAGTAGACGAATGTTACATAGTGTTTTTATGGCGCTCCTGGGTGTTTACGACATCAAGACTACGGAGTCGAACCCACTTGAGACAGCTTCGGGCTGAATGCCCATTCTAGAGTACCGGCGGTACGGTTCGACAGGAACGTGCAAACCTTCCGGTTGTACCGTGATAGCTTTTTAAGAAAACTCGAGAAAATTTCCTGGTACGCTCTCCGAACGAGGCTTAGCTAACCGAGTAAAGGGGGGCAACTAGGGGGACAAAAACACGAGCAAAAAGACAAAAAGCAAAACAAAAACCAAAAAAGAATAGAAAAAGGAACAAAAACCATAAAACGAAAAAAGACAGTGACTTTGACACCAGATTAGTTGGATCAAACCTTTATATTAATTAAATAGTATACCCATACTGTTTTACAAGTTCGATCGTTTCGATCAACCTAGCAATTTAAACCAGTAAACTGAATAAAGTGCCCGAAGTGGGGCGTTGTCAAGGGTTTTCAGATAGCTTGGAACTTAGCTGGACCAATAGGAGACTTGACTGGAAGAGGTGACCAGCCGAGTGGGAAAGTGGTTCAGGGACACTTGAGCTGAACCAATAGGAGACTTGACTGGAAGAGGTGACCAGCCGAGTGGGAAAGTGGTTCAGGGACACTTGAGCTGAACCAATAGGAGACTGGACTGGAACAGGTGACCAGTCGAGTGGGAAAGTAGCCAAGAAGGATTTGGCAATTCTCGAGTTCTCAAGTTGGGCAGAACGGGTATCGTTAGAATCCACATTACATTATAGGAGATAAGTGTAAAATTGGATAAGCGAAATCCCCCAGTTTTGAGGAACGTTTTTACTTGAGCAGGCCTGGAAACAGGTCTACGGTTTTCTCTTGAGAGGTTTAGCACCCGGCGCTTAAAGTAATTTTTAGGCTTAAGAAGGGGGGCTAGAAAGGGGGGAGGTTAGAAGGGGGACTGGTTAAGTTAGAGGTTGGCGGTTGTAAATTGTAAAAAGGGGGAAATTAGAGTAACTAATTAGTCGACATCGTTGACTTAGTTACATTAGAAATTAACACGCGTTGGTAATATTAGGTGGAGATCCAAAATTCAACTCGAGTTAAGACTGGTACGCTGGTTGGTTTGGTAGGGGGGACCGGGTATAAACAGCTTTTGTGAAACCCCATAAGATCACTAGTGGGGGGAGGAAAACGCGTGGCAATTAGGTACCAGACATTTTTTTCGACGAAAGGTAGACATTGGTCACCTTTGAATTTCAGGTGGGCTCATTTTTCTGTTTTTATTATTTTTCTTACTTAGATTTTTGTTGCATTTTAGTGAGGATTTGTGTTTGGTTTTATACGAACAGGTGATCACAAGATACCTGCGCACCTACATTGAAATAGAAACAACCAAAAAGAAGAGGGGGGTCAGCATTTGGCTTTTAAGAGAGGGTTTTTGGGAAAATTTTACTAGAGCTTGAGTGGTGGTACAAGGTACGGTGATTCAAGAAGACCCTACAACGAGGAAGACACTCCGTGACGAGTCTTGGGACAATACCGAAGAAGTCTTGGGACAGAGCAGTCTTGGGACAGTGGTCTTGGGACAGGGTCTTGGGACAGTGGTCTTGGGACAGGGTCTTGGGACAGTGGTCTTGGGACAGTGGTCTTGGGACAGTGGTCTTGGGACAGGGTCTTGGGACAGTGGTCTTGGGACGGGGTCTTGGGACAGTGGTCTTGGGACAAGGGTCTTGGGACAGGGTCTTGGGACAGGGTCTTGGGACAGTGGTCTTGGGACAGGGTCTTGGGACAGGGTCTTGGGACAGTGGTCTTGGGACAGGGTCTTGGGACAGTGGTCTTGGGACAGGGTCTTGGGACAGTGGTCTTGGGACAGTGGTCTTGGGACAAGGGTCTTGGGACACTAGTCTTGGGACACTAGCCTTGGGACACTGGTCTTGGGACACTGGTCTTGGGACAGTAGTCTTGGGACACTAGCCTTGGGACAGTAGTCTTGGGACACCAGCCTTGGGACACTGGTCTTGGGACACTACCCTTGGGACACTAGTCTTGGGACAGTAGTCTTGGGACACTAGCCTTGGGACACTAGTCTTGGGACACTAGCCTTGGGACACTGGTCTTGGGACACTACCCTTGGGACACTAGTCTTGGGACAGTAGTCTTGGGACAGTAATCTTGGGACACTAGCCTTGGGACACTAGTCTTGGGACAGTAGTCTTGGTACAGGGGTCTTAGGACACTAGCGGAGAGTACTGTGATAGTGACGAATAGTCTTGGGACGGTATAAAAATTGAAGTAGAATCACAACAAGTGTGTCTTAAGACAGAATAAGACAAATCGAAATAGGTACGGTTAAGACCAAATTAAGGAAAGTTTTTCGGAGGTTTTAGAAAGAGAATTGGATAAGGTTTTTAACACGTTGTACAGAATTTGTTACCACAAAAAATATATTTTTTTTACCCTTAGAATAGAATCGTGTATATAATAAAATTGTAAATAGGAGCAGTTGTAAATAGAAACAATGAGGCGGAGTAGGGTACCGGTGCTCGAAAAAAGGTCAAGTGGATCAAACACGAAATATAATTCATCGCTGCGCGGAACGACATCAACGGGCCCAAAGATAACGAAGACGAACTTTTCAGTTAACATGGTCAGCACAAGGAGTACAGCGGAGAACAGGGCGAAAGAGGGCACGGAAGGGGAGCGAGTAGAACCCACCATCGAGATTGATCTAGAGACACCCGATCAAAGTGTGGATGAAACAAGGAAGATGGCGACAGAGTCAACTCCAATGCCCAATGCAGAGGAACCGAACCAGAAACCCATAGAGTTCTCACCGATAGATGACGCGGAAGATGCAATAGGCAACACCGAAGAAACGGTGAAAGAAGACTCTCAAGTAAAGAGGACATCTTTTACGGAAAAATTGGGAATAATGTTCGGAATAAAAACAAAAGAAAACGTGACTGAAGAACCAAAAGCAGAAAGAGCACGAACATTTGGGACAGTGAGCACGAAGACCTCAGAAGCCAATCCAAGAGAGGAACAAGCTAAAGCAGAGGCTACGGCCGAAGAGAGACCGACAGCTGACCATGAAGAGACTACCATTGAGCTGGGTGACTTGTTGGCGAAATTAAATCAGATTGACAAAAGACTTAAGCACAGTGAAGAAGACAGAGAGGTGATAAAAAAGGAGATAAGATACAACAAGCACGAGTATCTAGACAGTTATTTTAACCTAGCTAAGGCAACAGATGAGAGACTCAAGGAAATGTCAGATAAGGTAGAAGCCACCAATGAAGAACGAGAAAAGAACATCAAAACAGACATGCAACAGTTGAAGAACCGATATGATGATGTCAACAGCCAATTAGGGAGCCTGGAAAGGAGAATGGACACAATGAGCAAGAGTCAAGCCGAGAGTTCGTGTGCAATACAGGCGAAGTTGGATGCAATCTTGAGAGGTTCCACTCCACAAGAAAGACCGGCAGCGGATCGTACGCAAAGCACCAGAGTTGACTTTGTAGAACCACAAAGGAACAAACGGCAATCGACACCGTTGCCCTTAACCAGGAATGCGATAAGCATAGCACCAACAGCTGCGAAAACAATAATGAAGAATGGAACGTCGAATACAACGACTGCTCCGGGAGATTCAACAGCTAACAGCAACACAGGACCGGATGCTATGACATGGGCCAGCACTTGGGAGATGATGAACAGGACTCTAGAGGCCTTCGCCACGAGGAACACTGACTCGAGCGACAGGAGAGAGGGAAAATCAAGAAAGACATTCAAGAAGCCAAAAGAATTCAAGGACGACTCCGATGGATGCATTGACACTTGGGTGGAAGTGATGAGATTACATCTAGAACAAGACAACTTGAGTGACGAAAGACAAGCATGTACAGCCATACTGAGCAACTTGGAAGGAACGGCATTAAAATGCGTGGTCGCAAAGAAGGAGGAAGAACGCGACACCGCGGACAAGATCTTCGAGATATTGCTGAATCGATTCGGGTCAGGCATGAAGGGTCACCAAGCGATGATGCGATTTGAAAAGAGAAGGCAGAGGGACGACGAGTCAATAGATCGGTTCCTAGATGACCTCGAGAGCTTGAGAAGGAGGAGTGACCCAGAGGAGTCGACAAATAGACGGAACTTTAGCATTGCCTCGAAGTTCATCGATGGGGTGAAAAGTGATGACTTAAGGACAATGTTAGCGACATACTACACATTGTCGAAGGACAGCGCACCCACCCCAGAAGAAATGAGACAGAAATCAAGAGAATACATGCTGATGAAACCTAAGAAGTACTCATATTCCGAAAACAGGAACACGCAAGGGGGAAGCCAACCCCAGAGGTCATCATGGTACAAACCTAGAGATGATATGGACAAGCGCAGATCATGCGCGAACTGCGGGTCAGCGGATCATCATGTGGCTGACTGCACAACGTACAAACAAGGCATGAAGAGCCTAGGTTATGCACCGGATGAAGAGGATATGAGCCAGATGGAGGAACACGAGTACTATAATGGCTTAATCATCAAGATAGGCGCCAGATGCTTCTTCTGTAACCAGGAGGGGCACTTCAGAATGGATTGTCCCTTGTTCTGGGAAGCGGTCAAGGACCAGAATCACCCCAAACATAAGTTGGCATTAGCGGCGGTGCAGAATCAGCGGAACAGGCAAAACGAGTTTGAATCTAGGAACTTGGGGGCACCAAACACCGAATTGCCGACGAAGACAGTGAAAGCTGTGACACATGTTAGCGGTGCGTTAGAGTCCGCGGCCGGAAGCTCTCTAGAGATAAATTATGAGAAAGCGGCGACGGAAGCAATTGCCAAAGTGAAACAAGATCTGGCTGCGAAAGAAATAGAGCAACGACTAAAGTTGGAGATCGAAAGACAGAATTTTAACGGAGCATTAACCGGATCGAACTCAATACCAGAGGCTAGAACGGGCTCAATGAAGACCGGGAATTGTAACACCGTGAAAATGGTGACAGGTAAACCTTTTGGAATATCGAAAATCGGAGCAAGAATAATGTCGATAATCACAGTGGGCGGACACGAGGTAACCAGAAACTTGAGCGAGCCGAGCGACCAGACGATAATGCACATTGACGTGTATGCAGACTACTTGAGTGGAATAAGTCCACAAACGACTTCTAGAGCGCTCAGGGCACTACTCACGAGAGGGGGCAGCAAATCGGTACGTGTTGATAATAGGTACACTGAAGCTTATGGTCCACACGAGGTCATGCTAAATATAGATGGAATCAACATCTATACCAAGACGATGATAACATGCGACGAAGACCTAATTGGACAAATCTATGTAGGGAAAGAAGAGTTGAAAGTAAGATCGATCGGACACTGTGCCATGCTTGAAGAAGATGCAATGCACATCGGGACGGAAGCAGACGTGACAGGGCACGTGCTAGACATAAATGGCAAAAAGACTCAGTTGCGTGGATTACTTGACACGGGAGCAGTCTTGAGCGTCATACCAATCGAAACATGGGAAAAGATGGGCTTTGACAAAGGTGACTTGATAGACTCGAGAATACGGCTGTCAGCTGCAAACAAAGGGGCCCTACGGGTGCTGGGCAGGACGCCGATAATAGCCCTCAATTTGGGGGAACGTAACCTGTGGATGAGCTTCATCGTGGTAGAAAACCTAGATGAATCTGACCAATTCATTTTGGGCAGAGACTTCATCAGGAATTTCGACGTAACGATTGATCTAAATAATGCAATGTTCAGGATACGGAACCCGGATAGGAGGTACGCAATCAAACCGGTAAATTTAATAATGGCGAATGAAAACAAAGCACCGGTATTCTTGAGTAGGAGAGTGAGGTTAAAAGCTAATGAAGCGGCAATCGTAAGCTTGAGGATGAAAAATTATAATGAACTAAGTGACAACAAGCAAGTGTGTATAGTTCCGAATCCCAATAGTCAAAGCGCTGCTGTTTTAGGAAGATCATTTTCGATAACGAAGAGCGGCCTCTGCGTCAGTGTCTTGTTGAATACCCTTGATATACCGATCACGATACAGAGAGGGAGGAAGCTGGGATATGCTTTACCAGTTAAAACTCGATACGAAACAATTGAAAACTCAAAACAAAATGAAGTTGTTGAGTGTCCTAATCACAGGGACAAAATTTGTATCTTGAGACGATTGCAGAGAATAAAAGATTTTTCAAGTCTTATCAAATCACTTAAGTCAGAAACGGACGATGGGCTTTCGAGCTGTTCGAACTTTCCAGAGCGACCCACACTAGATGAAATGCAAACTGATAAACCGGTTCTGCCGGAGATTGAACATTTAAGGGGCAAACTGAAAGATGAACAGCTCGAAGCTATCAAGGACGTACTAGAGCGGAACGAGGAGGTTTTTTCAAGGCATAAGGCGGATATCGGGTGTTGTAATTTTGTTGAACATGAAATAGAACTTGAGGAAAACGCGGTGCCACACAGGGAGGGGGCGAGGCGCATGACCCCACACAAATCGGACGCGTGTAGAAAAGAAATCGAAACGTTACTAGAGTATGACATGATAGAACCATCCAAGTCACCGTGGGCGTGTGGAGTAGTGATGGCCAAAAAGAAAGGCGACCAGTTAAGGTTTTGTTGTGACTTTCGATACCTGAACTCCGTCACGGTGAAGGATGCCTATCCCATACCTAGAATTGATGAGAGCCTCTCGAAGTTAGGTGATGCGAAATTTTTTACGACTCTTGATTTAGGCTCGGCCTTTTGGCAGGTACCATTAAGGAAGCAAGACAGGGACAAGACAGGGTTCGCCTGTGAGTTGGGTCTGTTTCAATGGAAACGGATGCCGTTTGGACTCTGCAATGCAACAGCCACGTTTCAGCGGCTGATGGCACACGCGTTGATAGGCGTGACGAAGAAGTACGGCAACCTGGTAATGTGCTACGTGGACGACGTGGTAATAGCAACGCCAACACTAGAAGACCACATCGAGAGGCTTGACGAGGTGTTCGCGTGCATGAAAAGATCGGGGCTGAAGTGTAAACCATCAAAGTGCGAGATACTCAAGGACTCGATCAAATACTTGGGCAGGATGGTAGATAAACACGGTATCAGACCTGACCCAGACGCCGTGGAAGCAGTCCTAACCTGGAAATCACCGAAGACGGAACACCAGCTGATGAGCTTCCTGGGTTTCGCCAACTATTATAGAGAATTCATCAAGGGATATGCGGACAAAGTATACCCGATGCAACAATTAATGAGACATAAGGGCAAGAAGTTCACGTGGAACAACGCGGCAGAAGAGTCATTCCAGAGAATAAAGAAAGAGCTGTGTGAGGCACCAGTACTGGGTATGCCGACTGAGAAAGGGATGTACGTGCTAGACACGGATGCATCAGTAGTCGCTATTTCTGGGATTCTCCATCAAGAACAAGAATGGAATGGGAAGACAGT
This sequence comes from Symsagittifera roscoffensis, assembly GCF_963678635.1. Classification (NCBI taxonomy): domain Eukaryota; kingdom Metazoa; phylum Xenacoelomorpha; order Acoela; family Convolutidae; genus Symsagittifera; species Symsagittifera roscoffensis. The sequence continues at coordinate 87,630 of NC_087063.1, read as the reverse complement.
CTTGAGACCAATAGCATACGGGAGCAAGGTCCTAAGTGACACAGAAATGAAGTACGGAGCACCGAAAGCAGAGATGTTCGCGGTGGTCACCTTTGTCGAAAAATACAGAGCATACTTAGGCAGTGAGCCCTTCAAGCTGCGAGTCGACAACCGAGCACTAAGCTGGCTGAAAACGTACTCAATGGACCAGAGCTATATTGGGAGGTGGATAGTTCGCTTGGATGGATACAACATGATAATTGAGCACAGAACACGAGATAAACATCAAAATGCTGACAGCTTGAGTAAGAAGACGGAGTTCTACGAGAGGCAAGAACAAAGAGAGGCGGACAGACCTGAGATCAAAGACGGCTTCTCCTTCATGGACAAAGAAACGTACGACAGTCTTCCACTCACGAGATGGCTGGACAAATCAGGCAAACCGATTGAAGATCATCCCGAATTGCCGAAAGAGCCTCTTGAAAAGACCATCTTGAAGAAAAGCAGAGGGATTCCGATAGGAATAATGCTCAAGTCCAAGATCGTGAGGGAAACACTTAAGGCAAAAGGTTATGATCTCATCCTGGTAGAGGAGGGAACGGTCCGAATAGATGAAGACTTAATGAGGTTGCTTGAGAAACTATCAGATGACAAGCCCGTGATCCAAGGGAAAGGTCAGGAGGCACCGGAACTAACCATACTTCGGAGAGAAGAAACAGTGAACAATACTGACGTCCCAAAAGGAAGCATCACTGATAGCAAGGAAGTTGTGCGATCACTAGTTGAAAAAATCCCCGAAAAAATTCTGGAACAGACAAAAGTCAGGGATAAGAAAGTAACATTCAGAGAAGAAGTTGAACACCTGGGACTAGATCAAGAGTCCGGGGAGTGGTCCAGATTCATGGAAGAAGACGAAACCGGAGAAGGGAAATTGTCCGGGGAGCGTGAAGAATGGGATGAAGACTCGGATGAGAGCAGCGAAGACCAAGACAGTCTATGCATGATACTGGCGGAAGAGAAGATAAGACAGCACGACAGGGAATTACAGACGGATCCATCTTCAGGGACGTACAATCTGGAAATACAAGAGGTACGAGGTGGTGAAGAGCTCGAGAAAATAGCAGTTTCAAGAAAACCACTAAGGGAACTATCGTGCAACTCAAACGTCAGAATGAATCTGGTACCAGAAGACGACATGAAAATCGTGAAAAGGATGATATGTGTGAAGCTGAGCGATGACATCCACAACCCTGGTGAAATGAATGGACAGATCATGGCGCTAAAGGAGCACGTTAAGGCGAGATACAGGCTGTCTGACCTAATAAGGGCCCAGAAGAATGACAAAATGACAAGTAACCTCTCCAAATGGATCCATTCGGGAGTCAAGGAGAAGGGGGAACTTGAGGAAGACAGCTACAAGATCTTGAGCCAGTTCTACAAAGAAAAGAGAGATTTACTTTATCACACAGCTGAAGGGGTGGTAGCGTGCAAGAGAAGAGATGAGGAAAAAATATTACACAAACACAACCTCATCATACTACCACAACTGTACCAAACGGAAGTGCTTTTCAGATCACACGACCAGATGGGCCATCAGGGGATAGATAAAGTACAACAAAGGATACTTCACAGGTTTGACTGGCCGGGAATGAGAAAAGCTTGCGAGAGGTGGGTGAATGCCTGCCTAGCATGCCTTCAAGTAAAAGACCCAAGGAAGATGAAGTTTCCCCTCAAGTCTGTCGAGAGTTCGGAATTCAATGAAGTGGTGCAGATAGACCATCAGAAAATCTGCATGACGGAGTCGGGTTATAACCAAATACTAGTTATAATAGATCACTTCACCAAGTTGGCGGAAGCGGTTCCGTGCCAGACAGCCTCGGCAGAGGAGACATGTGATCACCTGATAACGCATTGGATATCGCGGTATGGTTGTCCAATGACTTTCCAGTCGGACAACGGCAAGGCTTTTGTGGGGGACTTGACAAAAGAATTGATGAAGAGATCACACATTGCTCAAGCGCACTCGACGACCTATCATCCACAGACCAATGGGTTGGTAGAGAGACAGAACAGGACACTGGTCAACATGCTCAGGGTTTACTGCTCGAGATACATGACGGACTGGGACAAATACCTGCCACAGGTAGTAGGAGCCTATAATAGTACTCAGCACTCAACGACGGGTATCAGTCCTTTCATGATGTTGACAGGCAGGGAAAGGGCAATGCCTATAACATTCTTCTACCCGGAGTACGAGGGGAAGAGGACGTCACCTCAAGCATACGTGAAGGAAGCGATCAAAAGACAACAAGAGCTAAACGAGCTATGTCGGAGAAACACGGCGCAAGCGCAAATGAGGCAACGCAAGAAATATGACGAAAAGATACTAAGAGCAAAGCCATACGAAGTGGGCCAATACGTGTGGGTCTTCCAAAATGTCATACCGCCCAAGGGAACAAAGAAACTACTCAAGAAATGGAGAGGACCGTTCATGATTACGGAAGTACATCAACAAGGACGGTTCTATCGCTTGAGTACAGGGCGAGCAGCACATTACGAAAATCTGAAGCCTCATGTCCCGTCCCCGGAGGACTGGTGCCTACCAAAAGACATGGAAGGTCTTGAGTACCTGGTGGTGGAACCAGCGTGCGAAGTGAATGAGAAAGGCACTAGAGAGAAAAATGATGGTAATGAGAACTTGAGTTTGGACGACAACGAAAAGATAGAAGTGGAGTCGGATGCAGGTTCATTTGTAGAAGAAGACTGGAACGACCCAGAGCAAAACGAGGTACCGAAGTGGATGGAGCCGGATCGACCAACACCACCGGAAACCAGGACTGGCAATCGTAAACGCACAGGCATGAGGTACAATAGGTACGGGGATGACTTCTTGATCGATAAGATACAGCCAGACAAGTTGGGCGATGAACTACTAAGCGCAGGCGAACTGGAAGCCGGAGAGGAATGGCAGGTCATTGACGATGGTGGACATTATCCGCAGGATGATTACTCGACGCCAGAATTGGAGACGGATCTCGAACAGAGTGAGATAGAAAGGAGGGAGAACACGAACTTGAGGATTCTAGAGTGGATGCGTGATGTCAAGGACGAGAGCCGCGAAGGACAAAGCATTCAGCAAATCGATGTATCAGCAGCAAATTACATGAAGACAGAGGACCCTCTTTTCGGATGGACAGCAACAGACAGGCCACTGGACATCCCTAAGGACAATTCAGACCCGACTACATCGACGGGGACTTCGATAAATATTTTTGTCCGAGGAGTGGGGGTAGGACTTACCCACACCGAAAATTTGATGATAAAGAAGCTCAAGGAAGTGAGGGAAACAAGCGGATTGGAACTGGAGGAAGAAGAACCAGAGCCTACCATAGGAAGGAATTTCAAAACGAAATTCGAAATACCCAATGAATACTCAGAGAACATCATGATAACGGATAGCGACTTCATCCTGTCAAACAGGACCAGCGCGATCTGCATCACGGCGGACATGAGTTTCAAATCAAGATTGGAGGCTGACTTCAAAAGAGAGTACCAGAACGTAGAGTTTCTGTTCAGACAGAGGCCAGGACTGGGAGGCATGGCAGCGCTTCCACCGTCAGTGGCACAGGTCCCGGGCAAATACCTCTGCTTCCTAGTAACGAGAGTCAACGACAGAAACACAATTGATCCCGAACACGTGATATTGGCACTGACAAGACTACGTGACTTCATGATTGAAAGAGGAATAGTGGAGGTCTCGATGCCGGTGTACGACCCAAACAGGGGCAAACTGAGCTCGAGGGAATTGTACGCTATCCTACATGTGGTCTTTGCAGAAACAGAGATAATGGTGCATCTTCACAAGAAGTACTACTTGAGCATCGCCTGAGTCGGGTACATGGAGGTATCAGGTCGGGTGTGAGGGAGGAGTCTTGAGTTAGGTACTGGGGTGCGGCGCAGGTAAAAGGATCTTAAGATGTGATTGGCATGACAATTGAATTTTAAAAGAAAGAATTGATGGTGCTAAAACATAAAATGAATCTGCATGTTCTTAAAGGAAAATCCAATCGAATTGCTTTAAGTGATATGAGAATGATAAGATTTTAACCATATGGGTAGAAGGGGGGTCTCTAGGTTAGGAACGTGACATGCTAAGTTTTAATAAGCTTTCTGTTTTCAGATCGAGTTTGAAAAACAAAGTTGAAAATCCAACTACACTCAAGCGAGAAACAAAAAGAGAGAATCTTGATTGAACACGCGATAATCCGAATCTACAGCAAGTAGTTGCAAGAGAACATTTCTAGAGAATTCTTGAATTGGGTAATACTTGAGTTGGTAAGGTAATACTTGAGTTGGTAAGGTAATACTTGAGTTGGTAAGGTAATACTTGAGTTGGTAAGGTAATTCTTGAGTTGTTAAGGTAATTCTTGAGCTGGTTAACATCTACCTATATACATCCCGAAGTTGCAAAAATGGCAGACCGATTCTGGAACTCCGTGCCCGCGGCTCTGAAGAAGCCCACTCTTGACGAGCTGTACAGACGCTTGAGGGACCTGGACTACACCCAGATAGACGAGAGAATGGCGGTGATGCTGAATGCGATCCTCCAGTTGGAGGACCAGGGTGAGTGCAGGGAGTCTGCGACGGAGGCTGTCTTGATGGTCGGCTACACCACCGAGGGCATATCAAATCGAGAACAGACCAGATGGTTATCTTGGAATGCGGATGGAGGAGTAAGGGGCTTTGACTTGGCAAGAAATCCTGGCCTGAGTAACAACACCGAACACGGCGCAGGAGAGTTTCCGCTACCGACGAGACCAACAGCAAGATCCACAGGCCAGAGCTCGAGTAAGGTGCCGTCGATGTCGCGAGCGCAACAGACGACAGAGGCATATCCGGATCTGGGGGTCCTAAAGAAAGAGCTTGAGAAGGCGCTGAAGGAAAAGAATAAAGCGAACCTCGATCGGGATCAGGCGAAGCTGGATAGGGAGAAGCTTCAGCTGGAGAGGGACCAGGCAGTCGACGAGCGAGATCAGACGTTGAAATTACTTGAGATGCTGAGGGCTGAACATCAGCAGGAGCTAAGGGTGCGGGAGAACGTCGCGAATCGTGATCAACTAAAGTCGGAGTTGGAAAGGATAGAACAGCGACAACGCGAGCTTGACGCACAAAAGGGAGCCAGGTCTAACGAACGAGTGGTGACAAGCTCGAGGCCGGAGTCGCGCATGGAGGTGGATGAAGCTCCCAGGGCTAGAGGACGGTTCAACCTTGACCGCGAGGCCAGGGAACACATGAGTGAAGGCTTGGAGGTCTGGATACCGAATGACGTGACGCCTTCCTTGCGCAACCTAGAGACCCAACCTGTACGCCCTCTGATGGATGTGGTATTACCCGGATATACCCCAACCTCGACCTCGAGTGGCAGCCAGGTGAGTGGCGCCTCATCGCGCCTGAAGGAGCTGGGCGAGAAATTGCAGCAGCAGAGTCGTGAAAGATCGACAAGGCCAGAGCTTCCCCCAACTTGGAGGGAACAGCCGGTCAGAAACGTCGTGATCGCGAGCTATAAGAAGAATACAGAAGGGAACTACCACAGGCACAATCGGCTGGACTGGAGTGCGGAACAGGGAACCAGGAGGGACTGCTTCCATGACGCAGCCTGGGTGGAGTATCTAGCGCCACCTCGTGTGCCAGAGGGTGCGGTTCACCTAATTATAGGGGATAGCCTGGTGCGGGTGTTGACCCAGATACGGTCCCATTGGCAAACAGGAGTCTTGAGTTTCGCTGGAGCTGCCACGCCACAGATGTTGGCAACCCTGGACATGCTAGGGATGACCAAAGTTTACACAGTGACCCTGATGGTTGGGACCAACGACGTGTCAAGGGGAGAAGCGAGGAAAGTAGCGAGGCTGTGCGACAAGATGAGCTGCCTTCTTGAGGAACTGAGGATCCAGATGGACCCCATCCTGCTGACGGTATGCACGGTCCCCTACAACATGATGTTTGATCAGCACGCCCTAGAGATGAACCAGAAGGTGCGGAGCCTGAACAAGATGATCCGAGACATACACCGGAAGAGTGTGCTTCCTCTCAGGCTGTTGGACATAGCAGAACGTATGGAGAAAAAGGGATTCCCTGAAGACACCTCAAAAGATGGAATCCATTTCGATAGGCCAAGGGGAGCGGAGTGGCTGAACGACGTCTTCCAGGAACACATTAACACGCTAGAGGCGGACCTGCTGGAGACAGCCCAATTCACTTTAGGACCACCTCCCAACCCACCATTCCTTGCCTCGAGGGCCTTGGCTGGTCGCTTGGGAGCGAGAATTGATACTAGAGACAGTTCAAGGAGCAATCAGACCCGATTGCAGAGTGCCACGCCAATGGAGTCGGAGGAGGTAGAGTCATCAACACCTCCGGGCTCGGCGATGTCCTCTGTGGTGGTGGCAGATGGCAGGAGAGAAAAGAAGTCTATGGAGACTGCCCGCTTGAGATATCCTGAGAAGGTGAAGGAACTGGATCTAGAGAGTTTGGAATGCAGACGAGAGTTGGCGGAAACCCTGGGGATCGAACGAGTGTCGCACGAGGATTTGAATAGACATCATTGCATAGACTGGTTGAAAGCTCATGAGGCGCACTTCTCGAGGGCGAAGTTGATGGAGACCACAGACCTGACGGGAATTCCCACAAAAACGATCATGGGACCCATTAATTACAGACCTCTCAAGCTGCTGGGGAGTCCAGGACTTATAGCAGAACCTCCCAAGCACCGAACCAGCATCGCCAGAATCAGGTTGGCAACCCCGGCACAGTTGAAGGTGGTAGACAAGCTACTCAATCCGGGAGGAACGGGATTGCCAGACGCCGCTTACGAAGGCTCGAAATTGGCGGAAGATCCCAGGTACGGGAAGCCCTGTGGTGGCACCCAACTGGCCAAAACTCTGGCAGTTTACGATAGAACAGATCCAGCTGCGGCAAGAGTAGTCATTGTGGCGGGATCGGACTTCGAAGGAACGTCTCCCAAGTTGTTCTGGCCGGAGACTCTGGTATACTCCTTGCCAGGAGCCGAATTGAATCAGATGTTGACTCTAGTGGTAGCAATAAAGTCGGAGATGCCCTGTGAACCTGAACTGCTATTGTTTGCAGGGATGAATGATCACCTGCACGCGATGGGACTTCTTGAGCAACTAAAGGGGGATGAAATTCCGACATCAAAGAAGATATGGGAGGCTATTCAGGCGTTATTTGCGGCGATGAATGAGGTACAAGAGAACGTAGCCTCGAGATTTGGGTCCAAGACGAAGGTGGTGTTTACCACATCCCCGGGATACGCAAGTATGCCACCCGCCCTACAATTCGTGTACGCGGTCTTGATCCTGATAGCAGAAGGGAGTGAATGGCGGATTCTGATGGCAGCCCCCAATCGAGAGCTGGAGCCATTGAACTTGAGGCTTTACAAATCAGAATTGCCGGCGGTATGGGCTGACATATCTCATGCACTGAGGGGCTTTTACGGACTGGCCGACGTCCTGATTGTATTGGATGAGGTACTCTTGCTAGAGATATCGAACTTTGCTAGACAACTCAAGTTCAGCCCAGTCATCGGGGACGACCACCCGGCGATAAACCAGTTGACGGCCAGCCTGTGGTTCCGGAGTATGGATGTGAAAGTCGCAAATTCCACCAGCAGGACTAGAGGTCCCAGCAACGAGAGAAGAAATGTGGTCGAGACGGAGAAACAGTTAGAATCGATGAAATATCGCTTGACTCAAGAGAATGGCTGGTGGCCATTCCTGACACCAAGGCTGGAGAACGTCACGAATAAAACGAGGGAGGAAGCACCACTCCTCGTGAAACAAATCTGGAGTTTTCTAGAGAAGCAACTGGAGCTAGCGGAAACGAGAGACATGACGGTGGTTAGATTTGTCTCGGCCGCCAATGAAGTGACGATTGGAGGATTTTGGAGAGAGCACGCCAACGGCGAATTGAAGACTAGGAGAGATTACGAGATTCTCAAGTTCTTGAGTCCTTGCTGGGAGAGAGAATTCTTGGCAGGAGTGTTCGGCACCACGGCGACTATCTTCGGAGCCTTCGTACAGGAGATACTGGGCATGTCCATCAGCCTGCTCTTGGCCCTGTATTTGGTTTACCCCAGATACTTGTTCAACATGGGCCCAGCATACATGTTTAGTCGAGGAGTGGAGACACTTCGAGTTGATGGGTATCTGGCACTAGTACTCTTGACCCATGGGGAATTGGTGTCGTTTCATCGGTTAATGGAATATGGAGAACCTCTGTCTATGGGGAGAGTCCACACGAGCACTGAAACCAGCTCCTACAAGTGTGCCGCAGGGTTGAAGACACTGCTGGTGCAATACCTCATGATGCAGAATCGATACATGACGGGTGAAGATGAGAACCCAACCTCGAGAGAAGAATGGGAGAAGGCGAACAGAGGGATGCCTCTGTTGACGGACCTGTGCCTGGCAATGAGGTCGGACCCAATGGGGATAATCCGGGGTCTAGAGGAGGTGGTGACCTGCATCTATGGTCCAGCAGTGACGTACGCGTTTCCAGATCCCCTGGTGATAACGTATCGTCACTCGGTGACGCACTTGAGTCTCATCAGCGTACTGGATGGTACAGCGCTGAATTGGTGTCAGCAGGAGGTGCTCAGGGCGCGTATGAGCAACACGGTACTCTTCGGAAAAGTGAAAGATGCTGAGATGATGGTGTGCAATTTCAGGGGACAAATGCAATGCAGAATGGGAGGCAAGCGAGAGGGCCCCATTGAAATGTATCCAAAGTTTTGGAACCTAAACCCATTGACGGCCAACGGACGAGAAGTCTTGAGAATCCCCGCCTGGAAGGAGTGCTTTGCACTAGTCAAGAGGGAGCTGGAGGCCATAATGGAGAAAGAAGTCCTACCAGCCACCATGCCTGAGTTCCCGACAGTCAGGAGGATGACCTTGGGAATGAATAGTCCCTTGGTGGTTCCCTCCATAATGGCGAAGATGATGACGGAGGAAACGCAGAGGCATTTCACGGATGGCTGGGATCCCCTGTTCATCGGCTACACGGCGGCAGTCTACTTCCACATCAGCGAGAGGAAGGTAAATTCGTGGACGACGCAAGCGAAAAAGAGTAGAGGTTCGCAGCCCCCTGGATATGAGGTGCGGAAAGTCTTGAGGACTCTTGAAAAGGAAGGACTTGAGAATATGCTACCCATATGGGATGATGGCAGGATGATCGTGATGGAGGGACACGTCGCACTGGTGGACGACATGAAATTTGCCACGAGAAAATATAAGGCGCCCTATGGCTTGGAACAGGTGGAAATAAGACAGGAAGGAACAGAACTAGATGCAGCAGGTCAACTGCACGTAGCACTGACGGAATACAAAAAGCTGGATCCTGCGACACCATCACCACTGTCCGTGGACACACCTGGAGACAAGAGGAGCGGACCCGTCGAGGACCGATTTAAGAAAATTCTCGAGAGAAGGAGACATGAGTCAGAAGAAGAGAGTATGGATGAAACTCTCAGTGAAGCTGGTGAAGACATGGAAGTGGGGAATACGCCTGGACCAGGGCCATCAGGGGAGGAGCTCACCACTCAAGAGCTGTTGAAAGATTTGAGCGAGGAGAATTGGGCAGATACTGCCACACCACCCCTGATTCCGTCTCCGCGGAAGAACCTAGAGTTGCCATTGGCAGGTGAGACCTTCAATATGGGGATGTTACTCTTGAGCTCGGAGGAAAGGGAGAAGAACACGTTCGAAGGGAACAGGGACATATTCTTGGGATCTCTCGAGGATGACGCTTGGCAGGAGTTCCTGGAGGAATTCAATCGAGAAGTGGGCAGCGAGACGACGCTGGACAAGTTCAAGAAGGAACTGTGGGACGCAGTAGTGAGATTCGGGGAACCGCTCCTGATAGGAACGGGCCTGGATGAGAAAGCAAGAAAAGAGCTGCTGAACAAGCTAGTGGAGCTGAGGAACGCACGATCGAAGACTAGAAAAGAGAAATGTGAGGACAGCTCTACTCTGAAACAAAAAACTGTGGATAAAATGGTTGATGATATAAAAAGGGATAAGGTTGGGACTAGTAATATGATTAAAATTACTAATATCCTTAAGGCTCGAGCAGGGGGGAGGCAAGAGTTGGAAGGAGTGGATGGAGAGGTCGAATCAATGATGATAGCCACAACACCCTCGAGCAGAGATGTGAAGACTCGCAAGAGGAAGAGAGAAGTGGAAGGATGGGGTAGTCCTTCAGTGGATGCTGTTTCGGAAGGAAACTTGAGAGAGACGGCGCCCATCGTTTTGGCCCGATGCAAGACGGCGGCATACAAGAACAGCTCGGAGCTCAGGAAACCACTTGAAGTAGAAAAGGAAATAGAGGTTTCCACCAGTTCTACGTCAGAAGAAGACTTCAAGCCTCAGAAGGTAAACGTGAAGAGAGGTTCAAGGAACGGACAGGTAGGGGAAGTGGAGATCGGCAAAGAATGGATCTCGAAGGCACATCAGGACATGGGCAAACAAGTGACGAGTGATCCATTGGAGAGGAACAAGACGAGGAACACACATCCCGGACGTGGTGGGTGGCCCTCGAAACATTGAAGGAAATGGAGGACTGCTTGAAGAAGTTGGACAGTGGAATAGCTCGCAGGCGACGCAATTGGGCCACCCAGCAAAAAGCCGAGGTTAATAAGATAGAGATGGCAAGTCATCTGAAGAGGTCCTGGCAGAGTTTGTTGAAGGATCATTTTGAAGAGGCGATGAGAACATCCTCATCAGCACCGCCACTAATGGCGAATCCCTTCGTTAGAACTGCGGGACAATTAATGTTCACCTGGAGTCTGGTGGGAATAGAGTTGGAGACATTGACCTCGTATGACAGGCTGAAGTTGGGAAGCAAGAAGCTAGAGGTGTATCAGGCACTGATGCAACACGTGGCCAGGGACAATTCAGGCTTGAGCCTGGCTAGAAGAAAAGATGCCACATGTTTCTTGAGATGGATAATGTCAATGATGTCTGATAGCACCATCCTGGCATGCCACCAGAGAGCAAGTGGAAGTAAAACCATGGAGAGAAGAGTCTCAACGATCATCTTGAACGTATATCAGAGTACAGGAATAGAGAAAGAAGATGGTTCCAGACTATCCTTAGAGAACCATCGAAAGCTGGACGAGGTACGGAGGTTCTCTAATAAGAAGTTCGAGGAAGAACATGATGTTCACCGTAACCTGGCCTCGTCAGAACAGTACTCGAGACTCAGTGAGAAGGGGGAATACCAATATGTGTCTGGAGTGATGGGAATAGCCTACAATCCCTTCTTAGACTCGGAAGCTGGAGGAGCCAACAGAAACCATGAGGTAGCGGAGCTACTGAAGTTTTGGACAGAGAGAATAATGGAGATAGACGCGGTGGAGAAAGAGGGGCCGAGCCTGGGCCTGATTCTTGAGAAAACACCAGAGGTGATAAGCATACCGCGCTCAAACAAGAGAGTTGAAGTGAACATGGGCGGTGGAGATGGCTTGTTAACCACGAATTTGGGAGTGATATGGAAGCTACTAAGACCCTCCTGGTGTCCACATCCCCATGCGAGTCTAATCGAGGAAACCACCGAGCGAGTGAGGTTAGCACCAACGGAAGATGAAGATCTGGCGAAGTTGAGTGTGCTACATAAGCTAATCACACCCCAGATGCAAGAGCCAAGCGAAAGGACGAGCGACCCCGGGTCAGCAAAGAAATTGGAGCCGGGTAGCTGTCTGGATTCGACGTGTGGGAACGGAGAGCACATCTGCGATGGACGGTCATGCGTCAGAATACTGTCGTTTCAAAAAGAAGACCTGGTCACTTGGTTCGAAGACATCACAGAAAGGGAGAAAAGTGAAGTGCAAATAATAGCGGAATGTTACGCGAGAACCACGGTGAATATAGCGACAGCTCTAGGATTCTTCTCGAGAATGTGTGGTCTGCAGGCACTGGAGAGACTGGAGTCTGAACATCATTTAGTGACGGCGTTGAGCGTAGAATCATGGCCCGGGGTGTTGCAGGTGACTCAAAAACACATCCGGAGCTGGAAAGTTGGTCTTGAGGCGGAGATGGGATTTCCCCTGAGCGAAGCTTATGGCTTGCCATTGAACGCGAAATCGCTGATAGGGTCAATGATGGCCAACTTGTGCGGAAGTCACTACCCGCTACACATGGCGATGGTGGAAGTGTCCAGCCAGAGAATACTGGTGGACAAGGCCTTCTCAGTGCCCAAGTGCGTGAGGTTGGCTCGGATGTCGCATCACTCGCACAAGTTGTTGAGAAAAATCAAAGGGACAGTACCAAAAGAATTGAGAGATGACTTAAGCGAAATCTGGGGAGAAGATCTTCTGAAGTTGGAAAGAGAAAACACGAGCGATCACGAGAGACAAAACGTGATCGGGAAACCTGTGGGAAGTACTCCGAACCTGGAAGACAGCGACACGATGCACGAGAAAATGATGGAGCTTGAGCCTCTCTTGGAAGCCTCAGGGGAGCGTAATCTCAGGAGCATTGAGATCTCTCATGGGGAATGCCCATGCCACTGTTTGGCACAAACGGTGTGGTATCCAGATCACAAGAACCTTTGCCTGGTGTGGGATGTGGAAGAGATTCGGTCGATCGGACTACCGGATCACCGGCAGAAGGTGACGCTCTTAGTAGTGAGTACGATGTTAGCTCTGAGATGGATAGAAGAGAATATAACGAAGTATCGGGAGGCGACGACGCCAACGGCTGAGTCAATATACGCGATAGACTACAGCAGGAGACTCGAGTTGTTTGAGACTGCGTGCAAAGTATTCGCCATACCGACGGAAGTCAGGCACGTATGGAGTCGCTTGAGGTACTTTCCATGGTTTCGGGCGACACTGACGTCTTGGTTGTACAGGGCAACGAAAGATCACATGAGAAAACATCAAAAGGAGTATCGACAGTTCCAGGCCGAGATTGGGCCGGAAGCTTTCAAGAGACCCCTGCTAACCCATCGTAATGCGATCACGACGGGATGGAAGAGAGTGGGTAAGATGTCTAGAGACAATACCAAAGCGAGGGAGTCGATATTAGAGGAAGACCTGGCGAAGAACGTGAGCTTGAGCCTGCACAACTCCTTTTGCTTGAACCGAGAAGCTAGGGTGAAGGCACTACCCAACCAAGCAAAGAGATTGCAGGAGCAGAGAGAATGGATGCGATCCTATGAACAGCTGAAGGCTTGGGAGGAGATTGTGATTAGTTCCGATGATGAAGAGGAACTGTTGAGACAGTTTGCCGCATCTAGCACTTCAGGATGCAGTACCTCCAAGGCGAAGAGTACGAGATGAATGGGCAAATCGGATGGATCTTGAGTCTTGAGAGGGAAAGGGGGCTTGAGTGTGAATCCGAGTGAAACTTGGATTCACGAAAAAGAAATTTTAACAAAGCAAATATTGTTACTAATATACTATATTTATTATATAAATCGAAATGCTGCATGACAATTTCCTGATTGAATAGGACAAAAGAGATTTTAAAATGATTGGCTTGAAAAGCGAAAATTCAAGGGTGCAGGTGTGTGCAGATTTTGATTGCTGTTTAGCAATAGTGTGAAAATTTTACATGGCTGTGAATTTTGGGGTGTAGATAAGCTTAAGTCTGCTGCAAACTTCTGTAAATGACCACTGGCACTGTATCTTGAGCAACACTCGGTTTTCTGGGACTCACTGGCAGAAGACAGCACGCGATGAGGACATCGATCTCGAGTCCGGGGAGTATGTGCCAGTCGGTCATATTTGGAAGTTTGACCTTGAGAAGAGCAGAAAACACTTGATTTTGTAGTGAAATTTAATTTTTCAAAATTTCGAATGGAACATGTCATGCACGATTTTCTCGCGATAACTGAAAATCAGAAAACAATTTAAGAACAATTTCAGAACAATTGCGGGAAAGTTGTCAGATAAAAACGAGTGTGAAATTGCAATTCGCAATTTCCATCATAGTGAACAAGAGTAGAGCTGTCCTATCTGAAATAGAAGACAGAGTGTTCCCGAGAGAACAATTATTCGAACTGGACCAGAGTGAACCTTCGACGGAAAGGTGGACAGCTTGAGTGTCCTAATGGTCCACATAAAACTGCAGTCTAGAGTAAAAACTTGTTCTTGTTGTTAAAACTGACTGACATTAAACTTATCTTAGTTACTTTATTGATTCTTGAGTTGTTTACCGACTTATTTACTTCCTGGTTCTTGAGCGTGCTACAATGTGAGTACTTAATTTAAATTCTAGAGTGTGTTTTATGATTGTTATGTTGAGGTAAGGCGAGTTTTAGGTTGATCCATCTGAAATGGATCAAAGTTCCACTGTCTAATAAAAAAGCAACTTAACGGATTGTTCCGACCCGGTTTTTAACGGCGTTCATGTATTTTGGGTATCTAGAGACCTAAGTATGGGGTCGTTTCTAATTCTAGAGTGGGGGGGTATTTTAGTAGTAGCCTTTAAGCTGTAACGGGTCGTAGTCTCATGTCACAAGCGAACCGAATTGGCTCCGACTGATTTGAGGCGGAAAAACACAAGAGATAGTGTCCCTGACTCCTGAGCCAATAGTTATAGGGCCTATTTTTCTTAAGCCTCATGTGTGACTGTAGTAGACGAATGTTACACTGTTATCAAAACTGACCAGTACTAAACTTATCTAGTTATATTATCTAATTCTCGAGTTGCTTACCAATTTAATTACCCCTTGTACTCGAGTGCATCAACATGTGAGTCCCTAATTTAATTTTCTCGAGTGTGTTTTATGATTGTTATGTTGAGATAAGGCGAGTTTTAGGTTGATCCATCTGAAATGAATCAAAGTTCCACTGTCCAATAAAAAGTAACCTAACGGATTGTTCCGACCCTGTTTTTAACGGCGTTCGTGTATTTTGGGTAATTTGAGACCTAAGTATGGGAACGTTCTTTTTTTCTAGAGTGGGGGGATATTTTGGTAGTAGCCTTTAAGCTGTAATGGGTTCTAGTCTCATGTCGCAAGCGAACCGAATTGGCTCGGACCGTTCTTGAGGTAGAAAAACACAAGAGATAGTGTCCCTGACTCTTGAGCCAATGGGTATAGGGCCTATTTTTCTTAAGCCTCATATGTGACCGAAGTAGGCGACTGTTACATAGTGTTTTTATGGCGCTCCTGGGTGGGCTGTCTGGAGCGCCCACCCAGGAGCGCCATAAAAACACTATGTAACAGTCGCCTACTTCGGTCACATATGAGGCTTAAGAAAAATAGGCCCTATAACCATTGGCTCAAGAGTCAGGGACACTATCTCTTGTGTTTTTCTACCTCAAGAACGGTCGGAGCCAATTCGGTTCGCTTGCGACATGAGACTAAAACCCATTACAGCTTAAAGGCGACTACCAAAATATCCCCCCACTCTAGAAAATTAGAACGTTCCTATACTTAGGTCTCAAAATACTCAAAATACACGAACGCCGTTAAAAACAGGGTCGGAACAATCCGTTAGGTTACTTTTTATTGGACAGTGGAACTTTGATCCATTTCAGATGGATCAACCTAAAACTCGCCTTATCTCAACATAACAATCATAAAACACACTCGAGAAAATTAAATTTGGGACTCACATGTTGATGCACTCGAGTACAGGGGGTAATTAAATTGGTAAACAACTCGAGAATTAGATAATATAACTAGATAAGTTTAGTATTGGTCAGTTTTGATAACAGAAGTAAGTCTGGCTCTAGAATTTGAGTTTTTGTTTGAACCATTGGGACACTCAAGCTGTCAACCGTTCCATTGAAGGCTCACTCTAGTTCGTTTCAAATGGTTGTTCTCTCTTCTTATTATTATCTCTCTTCCTATTTCGGGATAAGACAGCTCTACTCGTGTCCTATTTTATATCTGGAAATTGCGAATAGCAATTTCCTGCTGTTTTTCTTGAGTATTTTCCCGCGATTGTAAACTCGGATGTTCTTTGTAGCGAAGGCCTCTAGTGTCCTGTTCATCATTTCCCAGGTGCTTGCCCATGTCATCTCATCCGGTCCCACGTTGTTCTGACTCGTGGAGTCTCCTGGACCACTAGTTGTGTTCGCTGTTCCATTTTTTATAATAGCCCTGGCCCCCACCGGTGCCGTAATCGCGGCCTCCCGGGTTGCTGGTAACGATGTTGACTGTCGCTTGTTCCTTTGTGGTTCCACGAAGTCAACTCTATTACCTTGTGTCCGCTCTGCCGCTGGCCTGTCTTGTGGTGTTGAATTCCTCAAGATTGCGTCTAACTTTGTCTGTATAGCACTTGAGCTCTCAGCCTGGTCCCTACTCGTCGTATCCATTCTCGTTTCCAAACTTCCCAACTGGCTATTCACTACGTCATATCGTTGCTTCATTTCTAGCATGTCTTTTCTGATGTTCTTGTCTCGCTCTCCATCAGTGATTTCTACTTTGTCAGACATCTGCTGAAGCTTTTCCTCCGTTGTTCTCGCTAGATGGAAATAGTTGTCCAGGTACTCATGTTTGTTGTTTCTCATTTCCTTCCTTATCAAATTTCTATCGACTTCGCTGTGCTTCATTTTCTCATCTATCTGATCTAGCTTCGCCATCAAATCACCTAGCTCAAGAGTAGCTGTTCCATGGTCAGTTGTTGTCCTGTTGTTGATTGCTGTTCCCGGTCTGAACTGGTCTTCGTTTTGGTCGGTGTCTGTCGTTCTCGTGGAAACTGTTCCGAATGTTTTGCCTTTCTCGGTTTTCGTCTCCTCCATTGCTGCGTCCTTCGATCTCATTCCGACCATCATCGCTAATCTTTCAGTAAAAGACGTTCTCTTCTGAGACACTTCCTTCACCGTTTCTGGCGTGTTGCCTGTTGTGTCTTCCACGTTGTCTATCGGTGAGAACTCCATGGGCATCGGATTAGGTTCTTCCGCATTGGGCATCGGAGTTGACTCTGTCGTTTTCTTTCCCACTTCATCCACACTTTGATCCGGTGTCTCTAGATCAATCTCGATGGTGGGTTCTACTCGTTCCCCTTCCGTGCTCTCCTTTGCTCTGTTCTCCGTAGTACTCCTCGTGTTAACCATACTAACTGAAAAGTTCTTCTTTGTTACCTTCGGACCCATTGATGTTGTTTTACGTAGCGACGAAATATACTTTGTTCTCGCCTCGGTAGATCTTTTTTCAGCTACCGGTACCCTGCTCCGCCTCATTACTTACAATTGTTCCTATTTACAGTATTACAATCTACAAAATTCTACTCTAAGGTTAAAACCTATTTTGACAAAATTTTATTTAAAAAAATTGACAATTTGTTAAAAACAACGTTTCCAAAGCTCTTGAAAACTCTATATGTTAGGATTGGATAGAGAAATTGATTTTACAATTGGTTACTTCACCCTGACTTAGTACTCTTTTAGTACCCCCTTCTTTATGCTGTTCCAAGACTTTCTCTCTACCGTCTCAAGACTATTCAGTGCTGTCCCAGTACTTCTTGTTAGTGTCCCAAGACTAATTTCCCAAGACCAATGTCTCCAGACTAGTGTCCCAAGACTGATGTCCCAAGACCACTGTCCCAAGACCAATTTCCCAAGACTAGTGTCCCAAGACTAATGTCCCAAGACCACTGTCCCAAGACCAATGGCCCAAGACCAATGTCCCAAGACCACTGTCCCAAGACCAATGTCCCAAGACCACTGTCCCAAGACCAATAGCCCAAGACCAATGTCCCAAGACCACTGTCCCAAGACCAATGTCCCAAGACCACTGTCCCAAGACCAATGTCTCAAGACCAATGTCCCAAGACCAATGTCCCAAGACCAATGTCCCAAGACCAATGTCCCAAGACCAATGTCCCAAGACCACTGTCCCAAGACCAATGTCCCAAGACCAATGTCCCAAGACCAATGTCCCAAGACCAATGTCCCAAGACCACTGTCCCAAGACCAATGTCCCAAGACCACTGTCCCAAGACTGTTTCGTACCAAGACTGCTCTGGTCCAAGACTGTCCCAAGGCTGCACTATCCCAAGACTGTCCCAAGACTGCTCTGTCCCGAAACTGTCCCAAGACCGTGTTGATCCAAGACTGTCCCCCGACTGCAATGTCCCAAGACTTCTTCGGTACTGTCCCAAGACTCGTCACTGAGTGTCTGGATGTCGGGTCTTTTCTTCTTCGTTGTAGGGACTGTTGAACAACTGTACATTTTACCACCACTTCAGCTCTAGTGAAATTTTTCCCAAAATCCCTATTTTACTGGTCAAAACTCAAATACTGATCCCCTGTATTTGAAACCCTAAATTCCCCGCAGGTATCTTGTGATCACCTGTTCGTTAAAATACCAACAAAAAATTTTCACCAAAACGTAAAAATTTAAACTGGAAAAATTTCAAAAACAGATGGATGAATTCTCCTGAAATTCAAGGTTGACCAATGTCAATCTTTGTCCGAAAAATGTCTGGTACCCGATTGCCACGCGTTTTCCTCCCCCCTGCTAGCGATCTTATGGGGTATCACAAAAACTGTCTATGTCCGTTCCCCCTTACCGATCCGACCAGGGTACCTACCTTAACCTGATTCTAATTTCGGATATCCGCTTCCTATAGCCAACGCGTGTAAATATCTAATGTAACTAAGTCGACGATGCCGAACAATTAGTTACTCTAATGTGTCCCCCCTTTTTACAATTTATAACCGCTAACCTCTAACTTAACCAGCCCCCCTTCTAACCTCCCCCCTCTTTAGCCCCCCTCTTAAGCCGAAAAATCCCTTAAGCGCCGGGTGCTAAACCTCTCGAGAGAAAACCGTAGACCTGTTTCCAGGCCTGCTTGTGCAAAAACTTCCTCAAAACAATGGGACTCCGCTTTTCCAATTTTACACTTATCTCCTATAATGTAATGTGGATTCTAACGATACCCGTTGCCCAACTTGAGAACACCCCTGTGCGTCCTCCTGTCGTGATCATGTGCTGGTTGTCTCTGTTCTGCACTTGACAGCAGCACCACTTTCCCACTTGGCTGGTCACGTCTTCCAGTCAAGTCTCCTAGTGGTCCGGTTCGATCCTTGTGAACCACTTTCCCACTCGGCTGGTCACCCTTTCCAGTCAAGTCTCCTAGTGGTCCGGTTCGATCCTTGTGAACCACTTTCCCACTCGACTGGTCACCTCTTCCAGTCAAGTCTCCTAGTGGTCCGGCTAGGTTGCAATGTATCTGAAAACCCTTAACAACGCCCCCCACTCGGGCACCTTATTGAAGTCACTGGTTTAAATTGCTATATTGATCGAAACGATCGGTCTTGTAAAACAGTATGGGTATACTATTTAATTAATATAAAGGTTTGATCCCAATGATCCGGTATCAAAGTCACTGTCTTTTCGTTTTATGGTTTTTGTTCCTTTTTCTATACTTTTTCTTGTTTTTGTTTCCCTAGTTACCCCCCTTTAGGGTTAGGGTTAGGGTTAGGGTTAGGGTTAGGGTTGGGTTAGGGTTAGGGTTAGGGTTAGGGTTAGGGTTAGGGTTAGGGTTAGGGTTAGGGTTAGGGTTAGGGTTAGGGTTAGGGTTAGGGTTAGGGTTAGGGTTAGGGTTAGGGTTAGGGTTAGGGTTAGGGTTAGGGTTAGGGTTAGGGTTAGGGTTAGGGTTAGGGTTAGGGTTAGGGTTAGGGTTAGGGTTAGGGTTAGGGTTAGGGTTAGGGTTAGGGTTAGGGTTAGGGTTAGGGTTAGGGTTAGGGTTAGGGTTAGGGTTAGGGTTAGGGTTAGGGTTAGGGTTAGGGTTAGGGTTAGGGTTAGGGTTAGGGTTAGGGTTAGGGTTAGGGTTAGGGTTAGGGTTAGGGTTAGGGTTAGGGTTAGGGTTAGGGTTAGGGTTAGGGTTAGGGTTAGGGTTAGGGTTAGGGTTAGGGTTAGGGTTAGGGTTAGGGTTAGGGTTAGGGTTAGGGTTAGGGTTAGGGTTAGGGTTAGGGTTAGGGTTAGGGTTAGGGTTAGGGTTAGGGTTAGGGTTAGGGTTAGGGTTAGGGTTAGGGTTAGGGTTAGGGTTAGGGTTAGGGTTAGGGTTAGGGTTAGGGTTAGGGTTAGGGTTAGGGTTAGGGTTAGGGTTAGGGTTAGGGTTAGGGTTAGGGTTAGGGTTAGGGTTAGGGTTAGGGTTAGGGTTAGGGTTAGGGTTAGGGTTAGGGTTAGGGTTAGGGTTAGGGTTAGGGTTAGGGTTAGGGTTAGGGTTAGGGTTAGGGTTAGGGTTAGGGTTAGGGTTAGGGTTAGGGTTAGGGCCTTAGCCATGTCACATTTGGACCAGGGGGCATTTCCAAATGTGACATGAGCCGGGCCAGTTTTCTGGTCCAAATGTGACATGTCCAAATGTGACATGGATTTTCCTGGTCTAAATGTGACCCCAAATGTGACATGGGGATAAGAGTTGGGATTGGGGGTAGGAATTTGTCCAAATGTGACATGGACCAAAAAAACCTCCAAATTGGGCAGAAATCGGCCCAATTTAGCCCTAAAACCTTGAAACTAACATAGAAGGCTGAAAATATACCAAACCACGTTTGACCGACCACTTTGATGTTTTTTCGGCCAAAATTTGGGCCAAAATGACTAAAGACTGACAAAATTGGCTCTAGCCCTAAAAATCTCAAAAACTGACTTCTAAACCCAAAAATCCCAAAAAGTGACCGAAATATACAAAAAACAATGAGATTGACCCTAAAACGCAGAATATACCCAGAAAACCCAGAAAACACTTGAAAAAGACGTAGAATTCTCCAAAAGTGACTAAAAACTGACAAAATTGGCTCTAGCCCTAAAAATCTCAAAAATAGACTTCTAACCCCAAAAATCCCCAAATTGGGCTAAATTAGCCGTGAAACACTATGATTTGCCCGGAAATATCTCAAATCACCGGAAAACCTAGAAAACGCAAGATTTTGGCTCAAAGTCATGTAAAAAACAGTCAAAAATGCCAAGTTTGTTTCTAGCCCTAAAAACCTCAAAAAATGACTTCTAAACCCAAAAATCCCCAAAAGTGACCAAAATATACGGAAAACAATGAGATTAACCCTAAAACGCAGACTATATCCAGAAAAAAACAGAAAACACTTGAAAATGATCTAGAATCCTCCAAAAGTGACTAAAAACTGAAAAATAATGGCTCTAGCCCTAAAAATCTCAAAAAATGACTTCTAACCCCAAAAAACCCCAAATTGGGCTAAAATAGCCGCGAAACACTATGATTTGCCCCAAAACATCCCAAATCACCGGAAAAGCTAGAAAACGCAAGAATTTGAACCAAAATCAAGTAAAAAACACTTAAAAGTGCCAAGTTTGCTTTTAACCCTAAAAACCTTAAAAAATGACTTCTAAACCCAAAAACCCCCAAAAGTGACCGAAGTATACGGAACACAATGAGATTGACCCTAAAACGCAGAATATACCCAGAAAACCCAGAAAACACTTGAAAATGACCTAGAATCCTCCAAAAATGACTAAAGACTGACAAAATTGGCTGTAGCCCTAAAAGTCTCAAAAAATGACTTCTAACCCCAAAAAATCCCAAATTGGGCTAAATTAGCCGTGAAACACTATGATTTGCCCCAAAACATCCCGAATCAACGGAGAACCTAGAAAACGCAGGAATTTGGCCCAAAATCATGCAAAAAAGACATAAAACTGTCGAGTTTGTTAGCCCTAAGGTGTTTCAGATTAGCAAAACTCTTTTTTTTTGAATGAAACCTCGTTTATTTTGTCCGAAACTCAGCAAATCAACTTGATATAGATTCTAGAGGAACATTAAGGGCAAAATAGGCCCTATTTAATTGCTTAGATAACCTTAAACTTCAATTTTTCTGCTAATAAATTTTTTTCTTCAACTGAGTCTAGCCAAAAAAACTTTTCTCATGAAAGGTTGTTATTAATGTGTGCAATCAAGGCAAATTACAAGATATTGATCTCAAAGGAACAAGAAGGACAAATTACTGCGTCTGTAAGAGCTTAGATAAACAATAAAAAATTAAGATCCAATTTTTTCTCTGGGAGTCTTTTTTTTTATTTAATTCAGCCTAGCAAAAAAGTTTTATTGTTGAAAGAGTGTTAAAACTTTCTACAATCGAGACCATTGTTAATATCAGAGGAATGTTTATGACAAATAATTTCATCTATGAAATCTTAGGTAACAACTAAATTTGAAAAAAAAATGATATAAATAATACATAATTAAATGAATTACTCGAGTTGGATTATTTTTTGGTGCCTCTCAGTTCACCCTGTTTTTGTACAGGGCTATCCAGGACCGCCAACGGGGAGGCGGGCACCATCGGTCCCAAAAACTTTTTTTGGCTTTTTTTTCTTTTTTTCTTTTTTTGTGAGAAAGCTTTCTCTTTTTTGGAACTTGAAGTTCTCTTTTTTTTTTTTTTTTTTTTTTTTCGAAGCCAAGGCTTTCTCTTTTTTAGACGTATAAATGTTAAACAATCAACTGCAAAGGATGAATTGTAGTCAACTAAGCCCCTCCTAGCACAATTAAGGCTTATGGAGTGTCACAAAGTCAAAAACAACTCACCCGATCACTCAACTAAGCCCCTCCTAGCACAACTAAGGCTTATGGAGTGTCACAAAGTCAAGTGATCAAAATCAATATACGGCAACAACAACAATCAACTGCAAAGGATGAATTGTAGTCAACTAAGCCCCTCCTAGCACAATTAAGGCTTATGGAGTGTCACAAAGTCAAAAACAGCTCACCCGATCACTCAACTAAGCCCCTCCTAGCACAATTAAGGCTTATGGAGTGTCACAAAGTCAAGTGATCTAATCAATATACGGCAACAAAACTGCAAAGGATGAATTGTAGTCAACTAAGCCCCTCCTAGCACAACTAAGGCTTATGGAGTGTCACAAAGTCAAAAACAACTCACCCGATCACTCAACTAAGCCCCTCCTAGCACAACTAAGGCTTATGGAGTGTCACAAAGTCAAGTGATCTAATCAATATACTGCACAAAAAATTACAGCACGAAATACCAAGGTCATACGTAAATTAACCGTATTTATCGGAATTTTTAAGTCAACAAAAAATAACGAACTGTCATAATTTTTTTAATTTAAAAGCAGAACTAAATGTCATAAAGTACGCAAAAATGAAAACATTAAAAAGTCAACTTTAAAATGGTGCCTGAACAATTTGTGAACTTTGTTTCAATCTCTCAGTTTTGTACTTTTTTCCCACACTTCTTTGTTTACCTGGAAATTCATTGGTTGTGACCTTGGTTTTCTAGCTATGAGTTCTTGCAAGAACATAAAGGTAAAAATACTCAGAGGCGCATTTTAGCATTTCTGCTTTCAAGTGAATAATATAAAAAAAACTCAGAGGCGCATTTTAGCATTTCTGCTTTCGATACAAAACAATAAACAGTGGAAAAAAAAACTAGTTTTTTCGGTTTTTTTTTTGTTTTTTCTTTTTTTTGGGAAAGCGTCTAAGAAATTAAGAAGTTTTAGTTTTTTGAATAGCTCATCTATTTCTTTTCGTGCCTCATCGTCGAAATTTGCCGGAAGATGGATTTGGCTGCGTCGATATTCATGGGCAGATTCCTCGAGCGGAATAAGGCAGAAAAGTTCCTCGTGCCCTGCACAAACTGGACATACAGTTCCGCCAGAGTTTGAATGTTATCCTGGTCCAGCACGTATTTCTGTCGACCTGTCCTCTGCTCTCTGTTTCTGATCATCCCAGCTATTTCTTCTAGGTTCATTGGTAGGCGTGATGTTGAGCATTTATTTCCTTTTCCTAAGTAAGACACAGGTACTCGTCTTGGGAAATGGGTCGGCGGGACATCTTCAGCACTGCTGACTTCTTCATCTGAAGACTGAGTTTCGACCTCTAACTCTGACTCCGCTCCATTTGAACTGGGAGGCGACTCAGATATTCCAGATATATCAGAGTCGTCAGCTTCCTGATTTTGCAAGAAACCTGGAATTATTCTAGTGCTTGGCCCCGGTTCGTCAAAGCCGAAATCACCCTGTACAGTGGGATTAGCATCCTGTTCTAATCCTTGGTTTAAAACCAAGTCGGTATAATGGCTTGCCACGGCTGCATTCCTTTTTTTGTTGAGGGCAACTTCATAATAAGTAGCGGCAGTTTCTTCTGTGTGCCCAGTGTGCTGATTAAGCGCCTCACGGTGCAGCGTGCTACTTATATTTTCTTTCCACGAAGTAGCCATCAGTTTTCTATACTGCGTGGAGTTGATTTTGAGATGAGGCATGTTGTGCTGTTTGGGTAGTGATCTTGCCCAATTCTTGCCGTAACTCTTCATGCTTTCATAGTGGAGGTCGGAAGGAGCGTTCAAGGGAGCAAAAATGTATTGATGAGACTTTCCGAGCTTCTGTCGTAGTTTGGCAAAGTCGTCAACGATTTGCATTTCCTCAGCGCTGAGTGCTTGCATCTTCACTCCCTCGCAATAGAAGTTCTTGTGGGTCCTTTGCAACATTTTTTGCATTTCTTCTATTCTTTTTCGCTCTCCGGGCCCCTTTCTCAAATCGTTGAGCTCCTTCGGCGCCAGCTCGATAGCATATAGTTGTAAACTTTCACAAAAGTCTCTGTTGTCTAAGAACTCAGTTCTAAATAGACTTATAGTGCCGGATCTTGCTGAATTTCGAAGCGTAAGAATGGCCATTATGTTATAGGTCAAGGTCCTGAACTCGGATTCCAAGATGTCCGTTAGATCTTCCGACAATTTTTTCTTCAAGTACTCAAGAATCTTTTCACGAAGAAGCCTCACTTCTTTTGGTTGCGGCAACGAGTTTCCGGCTGTGGTTTTTAGGATCTGCTTCCTGCTTCTTCCTCTTCTTGACTCGTTACTCCTGAGCAGTTTAATTTGACCCTTGAAGGCCATAACGTCAATTCTCTGCTGGAATGATCCAATTTCCTGGATCAGAAAATGGTCAATGAAGTTTTGAAGATCCAGCAGCATGTTTAGTACAGTTTTGGACGCAGTGACATGCGGGTATAATTTTATCCAGTCCTGGATGCGGCGTGGTTCTGTCATGCCCTTCGTGGCAATGACCATTTGCTTCAGTTTTTGTAGTTTTCCATTGATGTTGGATTTTGTGAACGTACTGTTCGTTCCGCTTCTCATCTCTTCCTCCTTCATGATCTTATATTTGGCGAGGAAGTCCACAAAATCATACGTTTTTTCTGTTAAATACTGCTCATCTGTCTCAGATATGGCAGCAAGTTGAGTGAGCTTCTTAGGAAGCTGCCAGACATTGTTCACAGTTTGCCAAACTGGCTCGTGGGGGTGCTGGTACGATCCAGTTGGTTGCTCCTCTTTGTGCTTGCGTTTATCAGCTACTAAACGCAAGCAACCATCCGCCGTACAAAGGAAGCGTTTTCGACTCTTCATCGGCTTCAACGCCAGTAAGTGGCATTTTTGGAAGAGCGACAGTACTTTTCTGTCTTTTACACCATGGACAATCTCAAAATGGCGTCGCAGACTTCTGTACCAGCTGACAGAATCACCACAGAACTGGCATTGGTACAACTTATTGGTATCTTCATTCTTCAGAATAAGCTGCCGTCTAGAATCAGTTGGCGCTTCATCGTCCAATTCATTCGATGATTCTTCGCTCAGCTGATGGATAGGGTGTTCGTAATCTTGATCCTCAGGGGAAATGTGCTCTAAGGGATTACTGCACAAAACTTTCGAATGACTGACGTCCAGAGCTTCGGTTTCCTCATCCACACGAAAAAATAGGTAAGTTTCGCCGCATTTGAGTTCTTTGCAATGAACACTCTCAATATGCGCTTTCATTGATGGGAAGTGGGTTCTGTTGCAGAGAGCACTACATTCTGTGCAATACAGAAAATAGTGCTTTCTTTTCCCATTCACTACTTCGGTTTTCCCCTTGAAGGGCCTTGTGCCGCACTCTATTTGGTGCGCAATCATTTCATGTGCCTCTGTCATGGGAAAATTGCAATGGAGGCACAAAAAAAGGTCGTTGAGATAATTAGTTGGTGTCTTTGTACCAATTATTTGAAAAGGTTTACTGGTTGTTTGGGGATCTTTCGAGCAGCTCCTCTTTAGAGATGCCTTCGGCGGGTAAACTGGGGGGTTACTAATTTCTGGTGGTTGACGGACTCTTGCATGCGGCTTCTGAACTGTTTTTTGACCGCGTTTTTGCAGAGGGAAATTGATCATAACAGGCTCGGGTTGAGCCTCTGTTTGGGTGCACTCAATGATAAGTTCTGGGGGGTTTTCGTCTTCTGATACTTCGTCTTCTATTCTTTCACTATCGTTTTCGCTATCAATTCCAGAAATTACGGAACCGTAGGGTTCAGTCGGATTGGATCCGCTGTATTCTGAGGCTACTTTTGGCTTTTTCCCCTTGGGAATCCTCCAAGGCAGAAAATCTCCTCCATAATCATAGTGGATTTCCTCTCCGGGCTCTATGTTTCGCTCCGCCACTATCATGATATGGTGATTTCCCTTCCCATCATTCCATACTTTCGGTCTTGCGTTGGGCCGCTCTTCGCCACAGTCATTGATATATCTGGCCAATCCTGATGACTCATCAGCTGCATCTATATACAAATTGTGGTCTTGCAGTGCGAAAGCGTACTCATTCTTTCCCTCCTCACACAGCTTCGTGTATTCATATGATGTTATTTTTTCTCCTCTGTAAAAAAGCAAAAAGTCCTGTCTCACAAATGGGATTTTTGCGAAGAGTCCTTTCCCCTTCTCTTCATTCACCTTCTTCACTTCAAACTTTTCCTGCGGGTCTTCTACCGTCCATTTTCCTATGTAGTATCTATCAAACTTCCGTGTGAGGTGTTTCCGATCAAGTCGCATCATCTTTGCAATATTCTTCAGGAATTTCAATTGTTCAAATTTCAAATATTTCTCTGAAGAAAAAAAGACCCGATCAATATTTATAGTTTGGTAAAGTATCTTCATAGCAAATCTAACATCATATCTACACTCAGAAACATGAAAACTAGAACCTAAAAATTCTCAAGTCTAACGTCAACAATTAAGCACTCAATTTGGAAATACGAGAAAAAACCCAACAAAAACAACCAAGACCTTCTAAAACAAAAACTCTGTAAGATTCGAACTCCATCAATTGAGAAATCACACTAATCAACCACCACCAAACCAGCCCCCACCAACCACATCCCAAGAAAGTCCAATAACTACAAACAATCCTCAAACATCAACACGCATTTCTTTTCAAGACAATCCATACACCTTTGAAGAAAGTCACCCACTCTTATCAGAACAACTAGAACCAGTTCATGGACAAGCATCTCTAAGTGAATCAACATATAACTTATACCCCACCCTGCAACAAGACCTTAGCAAAAAAGCAAAAATTCTCAAGTCTAAAATCAACAATTAAGCACTCAATTTGATTTTACGAGAAAAAACCCAACAACAACATATCTACACTCAGAAACCTGTAAGCTGATACTTTCTTAAATCTTTATTAGTTATCAATTTTTTTTTTTCAATTTTTTTTTTTTCAATCAATTTTTTTTGCAAGTTTTGTAGACCTCTAACGAAATTTTTTCTTTTTTGAAATTTTTGCTTCTTAAACGTTCAAACGATGGAACGTTGCTATATTGACAACATATCAAAAATTTATAAATTTTTATTGAGTAGTTTTTGAGTTATAGGTCTTCAAAATTTGACAAAAAGTTGACAATTTTCGAAAACTGTTTATTTTGCTACAATTTTGAGGACCTGTAACTTTTTTTCTAATAATTGAATTTTGTTGAAATTATGTCAAAATAGAGACATTAGTATGTATAAGAGTTGATATCAAAATCTTTTTGATATCTCGGAAGGTCTTCGAGTTAGAGGTCCTCAAAAATTGCAAAAAAAAATCAGAAAAAATTGAAAACTGATTTTGTTGCAAGTTTGATGACCTCTAACTTCTTTTCTGATTTTTTAATTGTGCTGAAAATTCGTCACCGCTCAAAACTGAGATTGGGTAAGCTTTGACACAAAAATCATTGAGATATCTTTTTTTTTCAATGAGTTAGACGTCCTCAAAAATTGCCAAAAAAACGATTTTTTCGATTTTCAGCAATTTTTGAAATAGAATTTTGGCTCGAAAAAATCTATTCAGCTGTTTTCCTTAAAACCACGTCTAGTACTACACTTTGAAAACACGCACACAAATTTTTGTGTCATTTGAAAGAATTTTCGATGAGTTATCAAGCTTCAAAAAAGCTAAAATTTTCGAAAAAATCGATTTTGGTGCAAGTTTGAGGACCTCTAACTTTTTTTAAACTTTTTGGTTTCCATTGAAACTTGGTCACACTTTTGACCTGGCTATGTTGAACATTTGATATCAAAATTGTTGAGATATCTCAAATATTTGTTGAGTTAGAGGTCCTCAAAAATTGCAAAAAAATCGAGTTTTCGAATTCTGACCAATTTTTGGAAGCCATTTTTAGATCAGATATTACCATTCAGCTTTTGTTCTTATATGTCAACGTTGTCCAACAGTTGGACAACATGGACACCAATTTTAGTGTTGTTTGAAGCAAAACTCAATGAGTTATGATGCTTCAAACTTGTAAAAAAACGCGATTTTGAAAAATCGCGATTTTTTTTAAAAACAAAAAAAAACTTAGCGCTACCCCCCGGAACGTACCGAAACCCTTTTAGCACTTGAGCTCTCAGCCTGGTCCCTACTCGTCGTATCCATTCTCGTTTCCAAACTTCCCAACTGGCTATTCACTACGTCATATCGTTGCTTCATTTCTAGCATGTCTTTTCTGATGTTCTTGTCTCGCTCTCCATCAGTGATTTCTACTTTGTCAGACATCTGCTGAAGCTTTTCCTCCGTTGTTCTCGCTAGATGGAAATAGTTGTCCAGGTACTCATGTTTGTTGTTTCTCATTTCCTTCCTTATCAAATTTCTATCGACTTCGCTGTGCTTCATTTTCTCATCTATCTGATCTAGCTTCGCCATCAAATCACCTAGCTCAAGAGTAGCTGTTCCATGGTCAGTTGTTGTCCTGTTGTTGATTGCTGTTCCCGGTCTGAACTGGTCTTCGTTTTGGTCGGTGTCTGTCGTTCTCGTGGAAACTGTTCCGAATGTTTTGCCTTTCTCGGTTTTCGTCTCCTCCATTGCTGCGTCCTTCGATCTCATTCCGACCATCATCGCTAATCTTTCAGTAAAAGACGTTCTCTTCTGAGACACTTCCTTCACCGTTTCTGGCGTGTTGCCTGTTGTGTCTTCCACGTTGTCTATCGGTGAGAACTCCATGGGCATCGGATTAGGTTCTTCCGCATTGGGCATCGGAGTTGACTCTGTCGTTTTCTTTCCCACTTCATCCACACTTTGATCCGGTGTCTCTAGATCAATCTCGATGGTGGGTTCTACTCGTTCCCCTTCCGTGCTCTCCTTTGCTCTGTTCTCCGTAGTACTCCTCGTGTTAACCATACTAACTGAAAAGTTCTTCTTTGTTACCTTCGGACCCATTGATGTTGTTTTACGTAGCGACGAAATATACTTTGTTCTCGCCTCGGTAGATCTTTTTTCAGCTACCGGTACCCTGCTCCGCCTCATTACTTACAATTGTTCCTATTTACAGTATTACAATCTACAAAATTCTACTCTAAGGTTAAAACCTATTTTGACAAAATTTTATTTAAAAAAATTGACAATTTGTTAAAAACAACGTTTCCAAAGCTCTTGAAAACTCTATATGTTAGGATTGGATAGAGAAATTGATTTTACAATTGGTTACTTCACCCTGACTTAGTACTCTTTTAGTACCCCCTTCTTTATGCTGTTCCAAGACTTTCTCTCTACCGTCTCAAGACTATTCAGTGCTGTCCCAGTACTTCTTGTTAGTGTCCCAAGACTAATTTCCCAAGACCAATGTCTCCAGACTAGTGTCCCAAGACTGATGTCCCAAGACCACTGTCCCAAGACCAATTTCCCAAGACTAGTGTCCCAAGACTAATGTCCCAAGACCACTGTCCCAAGACCAATGGCCCAAGACCAATGTCCCAAGACCACTGTCCCAAGACCAATGTCCCAAGACCACTGTCCCAAGACCAATAGCCCAAGACCAATGTCCCAAGACCACTGTCCCAAGACCAATGTCCCAAGACCACTGTCCCAAGACCAATGTCTCAAGACCAATGTCCCAAGACCAATGTCCCAAGACCAATGTCCCAAGACCAATGTCCCAAGACCAATGTCCCAAGACCACTGTCCCAAGACCAATGTCCCAAGACCAATGTCCCAAGACCAATGTCCCAAGACCAATGTCCCAAGACCACTGTCCCAAGACCAATGTCCCAAGACCACTGTCCCAAGACTGTTTCGTACCAAGACTGCTCTGGTCCAAGACTGTCCCAAGGCTGCACTATCCCAAGACTGTCCCAAGACTGCTCTGTCCCGAAACTGTCCCAAGACCGTGTTGATCCAAGACTGTCCCCCGACTGCAATGTCCCAAGACTTCTTCGGTACTGTCCCAAGACTCGTCACTGAGTGTCTGGATGTCGGGTCTTTTCTTCTTCGTTGTAGGGACTGTTGAACAACTGTACATTTTACCACCACTTCAGCTCTAGTGAAATTTTTCCCAAAATCCCTATTTTACTGGTCAAAACTCAAATACTGATCCCCTGTATTTGAAACCCTAAATTCCCCGCAGGTATCTTGTGATCACCTGTTCGTTAAAATACCAACAAAAAATTTTCACCAAAACGTAAAAATTTAAACTGGAAAAATTTCAAAAACAGATGGATGAATTCTCCTGAAATTCAAGGTTGACCAATGTCAATCTTTGTCCGAAAAATGTCTGGTACCCGATTGCCACGCGTTTTCCTCCCCCCTGCTAGCGATCTTATGGGGTATCACAAAAACTGTCTATGTCCGTTCCCCCTTACCGATCCGACCAGGGTACCTACCTTAACCTGATTCTAATTTCGGATATCCGCTTCCTATAGCCAACGCGTGTAAATATCTAATGTAACTAAGTCGACGATGCCGAACAATTAGTTACTCTAATGTGTCCCCCCTTTTTACAATTTATAACCGCTAACCTCTAACTTAACCAGCCCCCCTTCTAACCTCCCCCCTCTTTAGCCCCCCTCTTAAGCCGAAAAATCCCTTAAGCGCCGGGTGCTAAACCTCTCGAGAGAAAACCGTAGACCTGTTTCCAGGCCTGCTTGTGCAAAAACTTCCTCAAAACAATGGGACTCCGCTTTTCCAATTTTACACTTATCTCCTATAATGTAATGTGGATTCTAACGATACCCGTTGCCCAACTTGAGAACACCCCTGTGCGTCCTCCTGTCGTGATCATGTGCTGGTTGTCTCTGTTCTGCACTTGACAGCAGCACCACTTTCCCACTTGGCTGGTCACGTCTTCCAGTCAAGTCTCCTAGTGGTCCGGTTCGATCCTTGTGAACCACTTTCCCACTCGGCTGGTCACCCTTTCCAGTCAAGTCTCCTAGTGGTCCGGTTCGATCCTTGTGAACCACTTTCCCACTCGACTGGTCACCTCTTCCAGTCAAGTCTCCTAGTGGTCCGGCTAGGTTGCAATGTATCTGAAAACCCTTAACAACGCCCCCCACTCGGGCACCTTATTGAAGTCACTGGTTTAAATTGCTATATTGATCGAAACGATCGGTCTTGTAAAACAGTATGGGTATACTATTTAATTAATATAAAGGTTTGATCCCAATGATCCGGTATCAAAGTCACTGTCTTTTCGTTTTATGGTTTTTGTTCCTTTTTCTATACTTTTTCTTGTTTTTGTTTCCCTAGTTACCCCCCTTTAGGGTTAGGGTTAGGGTTAGGGTTAGGGTTAGGGTTGGGTTAGGGTTAGGGTTAGGGTTAGGGTTAGGGTTAGGGTTAGGGTTAGGGTTAGGGTTAGGGTTAGGGTTAGGGTTAGGGTTAGGGTTAGGGTTAGGGTTAGGGTTAGGGTTAGGGTTAGGGTTAGGGTTAGGGCCTTAGCCATGTCACATTTGGACCAGGGGGAATTTCCAAATGTGACATGAGCCGGGCCAGTTTCCTGGTCCAAATGTGACATGTCTAAATGTGACATGGATTTTCCTGGTCTAAATGTGACCCCAAATGTGACATGGGGTTAAGAGGGTTAGGAATTTGTCCAAATGTGACATGGACCAAAAAAACCTCCAAATTGGGCAGAAATCGGCCCAATCTAGCCCTAAAACCTTGAAACTAACATAAAAGGCTGAAAATATACCAAACCAGTTTTGACCGACCACTTTGATGTTTTTTCGGCTAAAATATGGGCCAAAATGACTAAAGACTGACAAAATTGGCTCTAGCCCTAAAAATCTCAAAAACTGACTTCTAAACCCAAAAATCCCAAAAAGTGACCGAAATATACAAAAAACAATGAGATTGACCCTAAAACGCAGAATATACCCAGAAAACCCAGAAAACACTTGAAAAAGACCTAGAATTCTCCAAAAGTGACTAAAAACTGACAAAATTGGCTCTAGCCCTAAAAATCTCAAAAATAGACTTCTAGAGTTTGAGTTTGCACTTATCATCTTCAATTTGTTTTTCTTCAAATCTTTTTGGCTTCCTATGGACCTTATAGTAAAGTGTGCTACTTGTTCAGACAATTAAATCAAACTTCTATGGGAAAAAAAATTTTGTAAAGCGGACATACATAAAAAAAAGAAGCTTTTAAGAATTTTTTTTTTCTTTTCTTTCGACACTTTTGGTCACCTAAGTGATTTTTGAGCCATTCCAAAAAAACTTTCCTCTTAAAACGACGTTGTTATTGTCTGAATGTACGCTCAATGACTCTTCCCGGCCCTGACAAGTCTGGTAGGAACATATATGGTTCTGTATTGAAGCTCAAACAATAACAATTTTCATAAATTAAAATTTCTTAAGGAGAAAGCCATTTACCAAGTTCTGAGCAAATAAATCATCGTTTAATTTCGTGTTTAAAGTAATCCCTGTCGACAAAAAAATTATCCTAATAGTATCAGACAGTAAAATGAAAGTTTTATGAGAGAAAAAAAAATGTTTAACCAAAGTTATCATTACACTTGATTTTTTTCAATTTAAAAAGTGAGTACTAACTTCAATTTAGATAAACAATTTTCCCTACATATTTTGATATTTTTGTCTGCAACGACGCTCATTGACGCTATTGTGGTCTCAGATTACCAAGTAACTAAAAAAAAAGACCTATATACAGATCCAGAGGAAGAAAACTGATCAAAAATTGGGTTTTTAAGAAGGAATCGAGTAATTTTGTGATTTTTGAGCCATTCCAAAAAAATTTTTCTCTTAAAACGACGTTGTTATTGTCGGAATGTACGCTCAATAACTTTTCCCGACCCTGGCAAGTCTGATAAACACATATATGGTTCTATAATGAAGCTCAAACAAAAACACTTTTCATAAATTTAGGTTTCTTAAGGAGAAAGCCATTTACCAAGTTCTGAGCAAATAAATCATCGTTTAATTTCGTGTTTAAAGTCATCCCTGTCGACAAAAAAGTTATCCTAATAGTATCAGACAGTAAAATGAAAGTTTTATGAGAGAAAAAAAATGTTTCACCAAAGTTCATTACACTTGATTTTTTTTAATTTATAGAGTGAATACTAACTTCGATTTAGATAAACAATTTACCCTATATAACTTTGATATTTTTGTCTGCAACGAAGCTCATTGACGCTATTGTGGTCTCAGATTACCAATAAACTCAAAAAAAGACTTATATTGAGATCCAGAGGAAGAAAACTGATCAAAAAATCGGTTTTTAAGAAGAAATCGAGTAATTTTGTGATTTTTGAGCCATTCGAATAAAACTTTCCTGTTAAAACGACGTTGTTATTGTCTGAATGTACGCTCAATGACTGTTCTTGGCCCTGACCAGTCTCATAAGGACATATATGGTTCTATATTGAAGCTCAAACAAAAACAATTTTCATAAATTTAGGTTTCTTAAGGAGAAAGCCATTTACCAAGTTCTGAGCAAATAAATCATCGTTTAATTTCGTGTTTAAAGTAATCCCTGTCGACAAAAAAGTTATCTCAATAGTATCAGACAGTAAAATGAAAGTTTTATGAGAGAAAAAAAATGTTTAACCAAAGTTCATTACACTCGATTTTTTTTAATTTAAAAAATGAATACTAACTTCAATTTAGATAAACAATTTTCCTTACATAACTTTGATATTTTTGTCTGCAACGAAGCTCATTGACGCTATTGTGGTCTCAGATTACCAATAAACTCAAAAAAAGACCTATATACAGATCCAGAGGAAGAAAACTGATTAAAAATTGGGTTTTTAAGAAGGAATCGAGTAATTTTGTGACTTTTGAGCCATTCCAAAAAAATTTTCCTCTTAAAACGACGTTGTTATTGTCTGAATGTACGCTCAATAACTTTTCCTGACCCTGGCAAGTCTGATAAGCACATATATGGTTCTATATTGAAGCTCAAACAAAAACAATTTTCATAAATTTAGGTTTCTTAAGGAGAAAGCCATTTACCAAGTTCTGAGCAAATAAATCATCGTTTAATTTCGTATATAAAGTGTTCCCTGTCGGCACAAAAACACTATGCTTAGTATGAGACAGTAAAATGAAAGTCTTATGAGAGAAAAAAAAATGTTTAACCAAAGTTCATTACACTTGTTTTTTTTAAATTTATAAAGTGAATACTAACTTCGATTTAGATAAACATTTTTTGTTATTTAACTTTGATATTTTTTTCTGCAACGAAGCTCATTGACGCTATTGTGGTCTCAAAATACCAATAAACTAAAAAAAAAGACCTATATAGAGATCCAGAGGAAGAAAACTGATCAAAAAATCGGTTTATAAGAAGAAATCGAGTAATTTTGTGATTTTTGAGCAGAATTAAAAGCCCGTAAAATGACCAAAAATTTTTTTTAAACTAAAAACTGATAGCTTGGACATCAAAACAATCCATTAGGGAGCTCGCATGCAAATTTTCAATGAAAAAAGACCGATTAAAAAAAATTTATCAAAAAATGAGCCTAGGAAGCTCTTAACCCCAAAAACTTGCTCTGACTCAATTCCTGATTTATCAATATGAACTGATCAAAAATTAATGAATGATATATCACTGGAAAGGTATTCCTTGAGGCTTTCCAGGGGTCTCTTTGAATTGCCAGTTAAAAAGTCGCTTATATCTAACCCTAAGCAAAAACCTAACCCTAATTTTGAGAATTCTGGTCCAAATGTGACATTTCTAGGGCATTTTTTTTAAAACGTCCAATTGACCCTAAAAACATCATCAAATCACAAAATTAACGTCACGAGCGTGTTCCTTGAGCCAAAATAGGTCTAGGGAGCCTTTTTATCTCAAAGATTGAAATCTGCTTAATCTCAACCTAAATCACTTCTACCAATGTCGGG